>NC_057794.1:588300797-588448737 GCF_018294505.1 Triticum aestivum
TTAATATATGCCAAACAATTTTATAATACACAATGAACTTTTGTGTATTAAGTCGTTAATTTTTTAAATAAAGTCAAAAAATTAGACACATGCTGATCACATTTCAATAAGTGATGATTTTTTTCTTTTAATTTTAAATATTAATACGTTCTTATATATTAAAAGTCCTAACAAAGGTTGAAACAACCGGTTTTTTGAAACAAAACGACTAAAAAGCAAAGAACAAAAAACCAACAAAACAAAACTGATCAATAGGGCGTGCCATGGAGTGGGCTGGTGGCCATTACCTATGTACTGTGCCAACAAAAATGCTAGACACACGGACTGACTACTAACAAATTTTACGGACTGGCTGACATGTCCTGCTTTAATTGGTCAAAGTTAAACCTCCTCTCCTCCTACTGGCTGACAAATTTTACGGACTGGCTGACAGGTCTCTTGAAAAGTGTCAAAGCAGTATTCTAGCTAGTATGCATAAGCAGCCTGACCATGCGTAAGTGTAGTTAGGGCATCTCCAACATCAATCCCAAAGTATACACGGTATCCATCCATGGATAGCGATACATGAGCCGGTCATCTAACCATGACTGTATATATTTTTAATTAAATTTATACAAAATAGACGAATCCAGCTTGGCCAGCGGCACCGCCTTCGCCTTCCCTGCCGTCGTCATTGGAGTGGTCCTCCACACACGGAATGGTGCGGGGGTGCCGGAACCCTGCCCGGCTGCCGCCTGGCGCTCGTGAAGTAGACTCTCAGCTTCCTCCTACGCCATGCGGCGGGCTGTCACGGCCAATTAATCTCGTCCCAGGCCGGGGAGCCTTTCCGTTGCCCCTGCCGGCGCCGGTGGCAACGATATCACTGAGATACCACTACTCAACGATCTTAGCCACCTCCCAATCGAGGCGGCGACGTCCTCACGCTTCCGTCATGGCGATAGTGAACGACCGGTCGAGGGCCTAGGCCTCAGCTAGGTCAGGGTTACACGGACCAAGGCCAGCGCCTCGTTCTACTTGGCAAACGCCGAGTGGCACGCCGCATGGCGCCGCTCCTGCCGCGCCACATGCCTCGTTGCCCTGTCCTCCTCCATGATTGTGCTCCTCGACGACGAGGATCCGTCGCGGTTGCGAGCACCGAGGTAGTGGAGGAAGCGCCCGCACGCCATTTTGATCGACAGCGGCCCCTCCTTCTTTAGCGTGTTGCCGCGCCAATGTGGCGGCAACGGCGGTTCGTCCTTCATGCGCGCAGTGTCTGATTTGAGTGTCGTAGTTTGTGTGAGGGGTACGCCGGTTGCGCCTTCACGCGGCGGAGAGGAGGCAAGGACAGTTCCTGCTTCACGTGGCTGAGAGGCGGTAAGGGCACCTCTTCCTTGATGCGGTAGCGTGGCGGCGAAGACTCCTCCTTCGCACGCAAGGTGTTGACAGCGAGGGCGGTGTTGGACCATGGTCCCGGAGCAACCGCCACCTCAGGTGCTTGATGTGACGCACGGACTCATCGTCCGTGCTCGCGGCCTCTGAGAAGAGGTGCGGCTGCGCCTGGTCCTCCTCGTCATGGGAGTATGCTTCTCGGTCGTCGATTTTGCATTGAAACAACATCGCTCGCTCGATGGGTCGTGTCACTCTGACCGACATCAATGTCGTAGATTCACGTCTGCTCTAGAGTGACGGCGACCAGCTTGAATGTGTGGCAACCGCTTCACGCACGAGAGGGCGCAAGAAAGATTTTTGAGTGGGCCGGGGTGTGGGACACGTGTGTGGCAGTGGTCCCGACGCCCGCAAAACTCCTCGGTTTGCTTCCGTTTTATAGAAAAGCGGACATCCGACCAGTAAATGGACCGATAGGGTACCGCGTTGGATGGTAACATATGGGTCCAGACCGCTTGGTCCGGATGGATATAGATGGTTTGAGGGTGAATGCTGGAGATGATCTTGGTACTAGCTAGATAGTTTACGTGCACAGTTAACCACCATTTTATTAAAACTGAACAAAGTTCAAGGCAGCAAGTGTCATATAGTCCATTTTATTTAGAAGTGAACCAAGTTCAAGTCACCAAGCGACTATGTAGATTAATTGGATTACGACACGTGTTAGGACTGTGAAGTTTGCTATGCGGTTGAATGGGCAGTTGTTGGATACTTTCTCTTTGTCTTGTGGACTAAGGCAACGTGATCCATTGTCTCCGCACTTCTTCTTGTTTGTGGCAGAGGCACTTTCCTTGTTGCTCCAGAATGCTTGAGCGAATGGTTCCCTCAAGGATTTCAGGCTAGACAGACATGCTCCAGCTATTTCTCATCTATTATTTGATGATGATAGTCTATTATTTTTCAAAGGATCCATTGATCAAGCAATGACCATCAAGAATATTTTGAATATGTACGAGACGAGGACTGGTCAGATATTCAGTCTGGATAAATGTTCGATTATGTTTGGGAGGTCGTGTAGTATGGAAGACCAAGTGTCTACTATGGTCGTAAAGATTACTCCGGAGGGATTTGAGGATAAATATATTGGCCTTCCAGTTCCTCCGGGAAGAATGAAAGCTGGTATATTCCAGTCAACGAAGAAAAAGGCGTTGAAATGACTTTCTGACTCTAGTGATAAATATGCTTCCAGTGGGGTGAAAGAACATCTTATCAAGTCAGTAATTCAGGCTCTTCCGGTGTACGCCATGGGTATTTTCAAATTTCCTACTTCTCTTTGTGAGGAACTATCACAGATTATAACGAATTTTTGATGGGGCAATGATACGTCTCCAACGTATCTATAATTTTTAATTGTTTCATGCTATTATATTATCTGTTTTGGATGATTATGGGCTTTATTTTACACTTTTATATTATTTTTGGAACTAACCTATTAACCCAGAGCCTAGTGCCGGTTCTTGTTTTTTCCCCTTGTTTCAGTGTTTCAAAGAAAAAGAATATCAAACGGAGTCAAAACGGAATAAAACCTTTGGGAGAGTTATTTTTGGCACGGAAGCAATCCAGGAGACTTGGAGTGTACGTCAGGGAAGCAACGAGGTGGCCACGAGGCAGGGAGGCGCGCCTGCCCCCCTGGGCGCGCCCCCACCCTCGTGGCTCCCCTGACCGACTTCTTTCGCCTATATATATCCATATACCCTAAAAACATCAGGGAGCAGAATAGATCGGGAGTTCCGCCGCCGCAAGCCTCTGTAGCCACCGAAAACCAATCGGGACCCTGTTCCGGCACCCTGCTGGAGGGGGGATCCCTCACCGGTGGCCATCTTCATCATCACGGCGCTCTCCATGACAAGGAGGGAGTAGTTCACCCTCGGGGCTGAGGGTATGTACCAGTAGCTATGTGTTTGATCTCTCTCTCTCGTGTTCTTGAGGTGATACGATCTTGATATATCGCGAGCTTTTCTATTATAGTTGGATCTTATGATGTTTCTCCCCCTCCACTCTCTTCTAATGAATTGAGTTTTCCCTTTGAAGTTATCTTATCGGATTGAGTCTTTAAGGATTTGAGAACACTTGATGTATGTCTTGCATGTGCTTATCTGTGGTGACAATGGGATATTCACGTGATCTACTTGATGTATGTTTTGGTGATCAACTTGCGGGTTGAGTGACCTTGTGAACTTATGCATAGGGGTTGGCACACGTTTTTGTCTTGACTCTTCGGTAGAAACTTTGGGGCACTCTTTGAAGTACTTTGTGTTGGTTGAATAGATGAATCTGAGATTGTGTGATGCATATCGTATAATCATACCCACGGATACTTGAGGTGACATTGGAGTATCTAAGTGACATTAGGGTTTTGGTTGATTTGTGTCTTAAAGTGTTGTTCTAGTACGAACTCTATGATAAATCGAACGGAAAGAATAGCTTCGTGTTATTTTACTACGGACTCTTGAATAGATCGATCAGAAAGGATAACTTTGAGGTGGTTTCGTACCCTACCATAATCTCTCCGTTTGTTCTCCGCTATTAGTGACTTTGGAGTGACTCTTTGTTGCATGTTGAGGGATAGTTATATGATCCAATTATGTTATTATTGTTGAGAGAACTTGCACTAGTGAAAGTATGAACCCTAGGCCTTTTTTCAACGCATTGCAATACCGTTTACGCTCACTTTTATCATTAGTTACCTTGCTGTTTTTATATTTTCAGATTACAAAAACCTATATCTACCATCCATATTGCACTTGTATCACCATCTCTTCGCTGAACTAGTGTGCCTATACAATTTACCATTGTATTGGGTGTGTTGGGGACACAAGAGACTCTTTGTTATTTGGTTTCAGGGTTGTTTGAGAGAGACCATCTTCATCCTATGCCTCCCACGGATTGATAAACCTTAGGTGATCCACTTGAGGGAAATTTGCTACTGTCCTACAAACCTCTGCACTTGAAGGCCCAACAACGTCTACAAGAAGAAGATTGCGTAGTAGACATCAGGCAATGAGGAGGATAGGAGGAAAACCCATTGGTTGGCTTGGGGTAAATTAACGCGACCAAAAGGGGAGAGTGGAATGGGCTTGTGTAACCAGAGGTTATTTAATCAAGCTCTTCTCGCAAAACTAGCTTGGCATTTACTTGTTAACCGGGACTCGTTATGTACTAAGGTAATGAAGGCAAAATATTATCCTCAGGTCCATCTTCTCGACACGGGTTTTTCCTCAGTGAACCTCAATGACGTAGCAAGGTATTATGTATGGTCTGGAACTCCTTAAAAATGGTGTCATCTGGAGGGTGAGTGATGGAGGGAGTATCAATATTTGGAGGGACAATTGGCTTCCAAGGGTTTCTGGCCTCAAAATTTCTGGCAAGAAGAACAAATCAAGACTAAAATGGGTTTAGTATTATTCAAGAGCGAGTCTAGGGATTGGGATGAAAATAATATTAGACATTTTTTATCCTCATGACGTGGAAGAGATCTTGAAGTTGTGGATTCAATCCTCGGGGGATGGTGATTTCATTGCTTGGCATTTTTAAAAGAATGGTCTGTTTTCAGTGAAGAGTGCGTACAATCTGGTGTTAAAGCTTAAGGATCGGAAAGAGAATGTTGAGCAATCCAGTATTGCTATTAACGGAGAAAGGAGGTTGTGGGATATCATTTGGAAGGCTAACATCCCACAAAAGATTAGAATTTTTGGATGGCAGGCAGTATCTGATATCCTTGCGGTTTAGGTTAATAAAGTTTTACATCATCAAGCTACCATTCGTACTTTCTCTATCTGTGGGGTTGAGGATGAGAGCACTTTTCATGCTCTTGTTTCTTGCCCCAAGGATCATGGCTTCGGTTGGCATTGAGGAAAGTTTGGAATTTTCCAGGGGAAGAGGTTTTCAATTATTCAGGGCAGGACTTGCTACTTATTTTATTAGACCAGCAAAGCTGTTCTCAAAGGGAGCACATCCTATTTCTTTTCTGGCGAGCTTCGCACTTTAGGAATGAGACCATTACAGGATCTGTTGTGTTTCTGGAAAGCTACTAGTCTTCCTGTACATCGTGTCAGCGTACTAATGAGGTAGTCACCAATTACAAAAGAAAGTAGGTGGTAGCTGGTTTTGGTCCAAGTAATACCGCAGTGAGACCCAAATAGGTGTGCCAGGCGCCTACTTGGCCACATCAAGATCAATGTTGATGCAAGTTTTGTGGAGAGTTTAAGTGCTGCAAGCGTTGGGGTAGTGGCCAGGAGATGTACTTGTGATATCATCGTCTCATACTGGGACTCTATTGGTTTATGTTTTGGTGTGGATGAAGCGGAGCTTCGATCATGCCTTGCTGGGATTTATATCGGTGTTTCTCTTAGCATGCCTATTATTTTAAAAATTGATTGTGCATTTGTGGCTTCTTTCCTTGCAAATGAAAGTCTTGACAGATCCCCGCTTGTTGACCTTAAGAAGGAAGCGCTTGGCATCATCAGGCTTGTGGGAAATTTCAAGCTGGTAGAAATAAATATAAGGGCCAATTCAGTGGCGCATGAGATTGCTAAATTTAGTTTTAATAATAGATCTGATGGCTTTGTTTTTAATAGTTTCCCGCCCTGCGTCACATCTGCTGTTATGAATGACTGTAATGATGTTATTAATTAATATATGGAGAGGTGTTTAAAAAAACGATCAGATGCAAGATTACATAAATCATCCACATAATCTATGAGTGGCTTGCAACCAAACTAGTAGAATAAACCCTGCGCAACTATTTATGGCCGGCTAAACCCAAAGGCCATAGTGTTTGTTCATCCACACGCTGTAATGACGATCACATATGGATTGTACTCGCAGTCTTGAAGTTAACCTACAATAAATTAGGAGTAGATGATATGTTAAAAATATTGTTATTCCGACAATTCCACATTTCCTTGAGGATGGCACAAACTCTCACACGAATTTGACCCTTCAACAAATGATGAATTAATACCATACAACCAGTTTCCAAACAAATTTGAAATACTCGTTGGCAGTAATAAATTGTATGTAACATGAATCATGCGCTAGATCGAGATAGTAAATGGACAGGCAAAAACAAATGATGTATTGTCTCCTCATGATCTAAAAAACAATATTTTTTGCTACCAGGCCATTTACACTTAGCAAGACTATGTTTGGTAAGAACTACCTCCTTCGGCAAAAACCACATGAAAGCTTTGATTTAGTAAGGAATCTCTATTTTTCGGACATGTTTACTACGAAAAATAGGTCCGCAATTCATAGCATCAGCATACATAGACTTCAGAGTGAAGACACCATTAATGATTAATCTCCACTAGAACGAATGTGACATCTGTGTTAGATTAATGGACATAATCTAGAAACCAAATGGATCCACTTAAACCGCTTGTCACCAAGTTAACCCCTATGGAATTGGACGTTCAAAGGACTAGCCCGAAGAAAAGAAGTCATTGAATCCTCTTTTTAAAACACAATATTTTACAGGGTAAAGAATTGTAGAGCTAATAGTGTATCACCGCAACCATGTATCTCCCCAAAAGCTCATCGATTGGCCATCACCAACCTTAAAAGAACCTCTCTTAAAAAGGATGATTTGACCTTCATTAAACCCCACCAAAATGGTGAATCGGTAGGCTTAGCATCTACTTGAGATAACATTTTAGAGTCAATGTACAACATATCTTGCCAAACACCTTCATCATTATGTAGCTTATACAACCATTTGTTGACTAAGCACTTGTTTTTATTTCGGTATTTTTAATGCCCACTCCACCTTGATCATTAGGACAACACAAAAATGTTCCATTTAGCAGATCTTTATTTTCGCCTCTGATCGTCGCATTCCAAGAAGAACCTAGACCGATAAAAGTCTAGCCTTTTCAACACCCCTTTAGGTATCTCAAAAAAGGATAGCATGTACATCGGAAGGCTAGTAAGGAAAGGATGATAAGGGTAAGTCATCCTTCGTTTGACAAAAGCTTACCCTTCCAACTGTTGAGCTTCTTTTTGAACCGATCTTCAATAAATTTCCATTCGTTGGTGGTGAGCTTATGGTGTTGAATGGGAATCCTGAGGTATGTAAATGGAAGGGATACCATCTCACAACCAAATATTTTCCTGTACGGACACTCCTCCTCTTTGGCCTTACCAAAACAGAAGAGCCCACTTTTGTGGCAATTAATTTTGAGACCTGAAAGTTGTTCTAAAATACACATGATCAACTTATCGCTTTTTGAAGGTCATGTTCCATAAAAATGACTATCTCATCCGAATACTGGAGGATAGAAACACCTCCATCAACCAGAATAGCCAACAAATCCGCCAAAAATATTAAATAAAATTGGTGACTTGGGGTCACCTCGCCTCATTCCCTTCTAGGCTAGGAAATAATGACCGTTGTCATCATTGACCTTAACCCCAACACTCCCGTCCTGAACGTAAGATGCCACTTGTTGCCTCCATTCAGTCGTAAAACCATTCGTGCAAAGGGCTTGTGGATGAAAATACCATTTTACTTTGTCGTATGCCTTTTAATGTCCACCTTAAAGATGAATCCATCGAGTTTCTTAGTGTGGAGCTCATGGATTGTCTCATGAAGGACATCCACTCCCTTAAGAATATGACAACTAGAAAGAAAGGCAATCTATGTTTAGCGCACGACCTTATGAGCAATAGTAGACAATTTATACGTTCAACAAGCAGATAGGTCTAAATTATTCATTTCGAACAACATCTACTTGCTTAGGTAAAATCATGACAATTCCAAAGTTGAGACAACACAAGGAAGATCGTCATTGTATAGGTCCTCAAGAATTGGAAGAAGATCACCCTTAATTATCCCCAACATTTTTGATAGAACTCAACGGGGAACTCATCTGGTCTCGACGCTATTAGGATCCATCTAGATATGGCCTAAAAAACCTCATTTTCCTGGAAAAGTGTTGTCGACACATCATTTTCCTTGGTGAAGAGTTGAGCTTTATCATCAGTGGTATCTTCCACTAGGGATGTAAAATTGGATTTTGAACAGCCAAAAAGACGCTATAAAAGTTAGTAATGTAAGCTTTCAAATAGTCCAAACCCACAATGGCCCTCATCTTGTTCAAGCTGAACGATTTTATTTCTTTGAGTTTTCCATTTGCAATCAAGTGGAAGAACTTCGTATTATTATCGCCTTCCCGGATAGATCTTACTTTTGCCTGTCAAGCCCAATTAATTTCTTCCTCACGCAAAAGGTTGGGCAAGAATTGGTCCGCCTCTGGCTTAGCCTCACAATCTGTTGTGGAGAGGGGCATGGATTATACCTTAAGGTCCAAAGTACAAACAATGGCGAGGAGACGTTCTTTTTCTAATACGCTTAGTCCAACCTTAAAGGAATTTTCTAAGGTGCCGAATTTTCAATTGCCACTTCTCAATGTTAGTAACTCCTTTAGTCTCCTTTGACCATTCATGATCTAGTATTAAGAAAACCTTCCCTCTCAAACCAAGATGTTTCAAAGGAAAAAAAAGGAGCCTTTACAATTTAATCTCTAACCACCCCTCACCATTCCAAATCATCTAACTTCCCGACCGGTCACCCATCCTCTCACTACTCCAGCCTGAGCACGCTTAACTTCCAGGTTCTATTCCTCCTTGTTTCCAAGTCTACACTTGTTGTTCCCTAACAATAGTAAGATGTCAATCCTATTAACCCTGAGAAGTTTAGCTTGAGCATGAAGTCACACGTTTCACTGTTTGAGTTTGAAACTATTATTCTAAAAAAACAATAATTATTTAGTAACACAAATATTTTTGAATAAGTAGTTTGACCATAGTTTGACCACAGTTTGACCATATTTGACCAAAATTAAAAAAATTGAAATAATTATTTAGTAATACTAATAGTCTTGAATAATTATTTAGTACCACTAATACTTCTTGAATAAGTAGTTTGACCATAGTTTGAACGGATTTAACCAAAATTAAAAAAACTGAAATTTGAGCATAACTTTTTTTCCTTTTAGAATTTGAGGATTCTAAAAATTTGCAAACAGGCCTATGGCGGTCAAAATTGAATATGGATTTTCGTGCTGAACATTTTGATATATTATACGTTTTTTTCCGACATCGTATGCAAAAGTTATAGCCGTTTTACTTTTTCATAACACTTTTTGCAAAACATGTCCAAATTTAAGTTTTTTAATTTTCCTAACTAGTAGATGTAGTAATATTACTACATCTCAAAGGATTTTATTTTTTGAAGTTTTTTGTCATTTTCTTTTGGTTTTTTCAAAACTGAAATGGCGATACACGCGGGGGGAGGGGGTAGAGTTTGAGACACGAACCCCTTTAGTCCCGGTTTGAGACACGAACCGGGACTAAAGGAATCTTTAGTCCCGGTTTAAAACACGAACCGAGACTAAAGGGCATCGCACCCTTTAGTCTCAGTTCGTGTCTCAAACCGGGACTAACGGTCTCATTTGAACCAAGACTAATGCCTTTAGCCGCTCGAACCGGGACTAATGCTCACATTAGTCCCGGTTCGTAATCCAACCGAGACTAATGTGTATATTGAGCTGTGACCAAAGCCCTGTTTTCTACTAGTGCAGAATCCAAAATGAGAGACGTGTGGTCGGAGATACACTGGTAGAAAAAGGGCCTGTTGTCCCGGTTCGTAAGGGCCTTTAGTCCCAGTTCCTGAACCGGGACTAAAGTGTCGGTACTAATGCCCTGCCCCTTTAGTCCCGGTTCAATCCAGAACTGGGACTGATGGGCCTCCACGTGGCCTGTGCGCGGAGCCCAGGCAGGAGACCCTTTGGTCCCGGTTGGTGGCACCAACCGGGACCAATAGGCATCCACGCGTCAGCATTTCTGTGGCTGGGGTTTTTGTTTTTTTTGAAGGGGGGGGGGTTTGGGGGTTTGGGGGGGTTAATTTAGGTGTTTCATATATCGTGTTAGCTAGCTATAATTAATAGAGAGAAGTGTCCTCTCTTATGTCCGTGCTTGGTCGATGCTACGTACTATACATACATATAGAGAGGACTAGACACGCTAGTTAGCTAGTAAGCAAACGAAGGAAACAGAAGATCGTCATGAACATATATGCATACAGAGAGAAGTGATATCGACCACCTCTCCTTCTCCGAGAGATTGGTCGAACAACAAGTTCTCGTATATCTATCCGACACTACCGGCTACATATATACAATAATTATCTCTTACAAATATAATCATACGGACTCATGGTCCACATAGTATTCTCCGTCTTCAGCGATCACGTGGTCAAGAAAGAATGCCGCCAATTCCTCTTGAATTGCTCGCATGCGAGCTGGTGCTAGGAGTTCATCCCGCTTCCGAAACATCTAATTTGAAGAAGGGGGTCAATACATATATATATATGAATGAATGAAACTCAATACAAATGATGGTAATAAAATAAAATTGTGAATGTTGTTATTTACGTACTTCATATTGTTCGTCAGAGTACCCGCCCCGCTCACAGGTCGTGTGGCGGATGGACTCGCAGACGTAGTATCCACAGAAATCATTCCCTTGTTCCTGCCACAACCACTTTACAAGAAATAGAGGTCAATCAAACTGATAAGCAAGAATGCTAAATGGTATTGATGAAACTAGCGCTTGAATCACTAGGAGATGCGCGGAACATGCTACTATAGTACTTACTTTCGGGTGTCTAAATTCCAGCTCCTTCGGCAGTCCCGGAACTTTTCTGGTGAATTTTCTCCAAACCCTGCCGGACAAAGAAAACAATTACTTGATATCAGGAAATGAACAAAGTTGCTGATATGGTGGATAATGATCGATTTAACTTACTTCTTGAGGATTTCAGTCATGTCCGCATACTCCTGGGGATCTTTTCGTTTAGAGTCCAAGACGGTTACTACTCCCTGCTCAAGCCTAATCTCTAGGAGAATATAGTGGAAACTGCACACGCATGCATAACTCATCAATTACATTACTATAACCTGGACTAATATATAAGGGAAACCGAATATGCACAAGACAGTAACACTCACTTGAAGTTGTAAGGAAAGAGTATTATATCTTTGTTTTCATTTTTTTGAATGATCGTAGCAAGTTGGCCTCGGTATCTCCGGGACGATGTTGAACCTCAGTTGCATCTATGAGATATGTGTTAACGAACCCAATATCACCGATTTGTCTTTTCTTCAATTCGGCGATCTTCATTCTGCATAATATAGTGAGGATAATTATAAATACATGCAATGAAAGAGATGAGCTATATAGAGAGACTTAATGACAGAAGTAGTAGTACTTACAGACAGTAGCAGGTGATCGTTGTTTTATCGAGGGCCAATTGATTGAAAAACTGATAGAACTCCTCAAATGGAATAGGCAACAGTTCAATTCCAACGAGGTCATGCTCCGGTTTAACTCTCGCATACAAAGTACTCCTCCCCCCAGACTCTCTGCAGATTTTCAAGTACCAATCATGTAATCTTCGCATCATCGTTGTTAAAGATTTTTCATCTTTGACGAGAGGCTTCCCGTACTCGTATCTGTGTATCTGCACCTCCATGGGATCATAATGTACATCGTCGGGCAGGTAATCGTCAACATTGCCATAACCGGGCACCATCCTCGGATCGACGATGTCGCTAGGCACCTTGAGGGGGGGGCACGATTGCTTCGCTTGTTCGCCGAGCTGGGCAATTTGTTTCCCAGCTGCTCGTCGTTCTTTCAGCCTTTGATCACTGACTGTACTTCCCGACCGCTCCGCTTCGGCCCATGTCTTTGCAATAATGCGCTCATAGTTGCCTTTCGGCGGAGACTTGGGTGGTTTTGCCAGGGCAGCCAGAGTGCGCTTCACTTTCACCGGATCTACCTTCTCCTCCGGAGGTGGATGTCTCTTTGCTCTCAACCCTTGAAACCAGTCATCCACTTCGGTTCGCGCGATCTCGGCGTTCTCCTCCGGGGTCCTCTCATATGGTAACTTCTCTGGAGTCTTCAGAGAAGGACCGAATCTGTATGTCCTCCCGCCTCTGGTTGTACTGCTAGACGCCGACCGAGCAGACGGAGCGGTTGTCTTCTTTACTTGCTTACGAGGCGGAGGAGAAGGACTACGACGCGCCGGAGCAGCTGGAGCGGCGGCAGGTCTCTTCCGCCCTTGCTGACGAGGCGGAGAAGGAGGAGGCTGGCTGCTCGGGCGCGTCGGCGCAGGCGGAGAAGGAGGCGGAGTGCCGCCACGCGCCGGAGAAGGAGCCGGCCGAGGGCCCTGATCGTCACTCGCCGGAGGAGGAGGCGGTGGAGGAGGCGGAGTGCCCTGACTCGCCGGAGGAGGAGGAGGAGGCGGAGGCGTCCAGTTCGGAAGGTTGATGAGCTCCTTCCGCCATAGGCATGGAGTCTTCAGAGCAGACCCCAGCCGAGTCTCCCCTTCACCGGTAGGGTGGTCAAGCTGGAGGTCCTCAAATCCCTCCGTTATTTCATCCACCATCACCCTAGCATATCCTTCTGGAATCGGCCGGCAGTGAAAAGTTGCGCCGGGTTCAGTAGGATAAACAGAGCCAACAGCCGCCTTGACCTTCAAATTCATCCATTGCGTCATAAGGTGGCAATTTTGAGACTCCGTGATAGCATCCACGGGATAGCTGGCAGGAGCCATCAAGGCATGCTCCGGCTGAAGCAGCTCGGTGGAAGCCACGCTGCTTCTGCGCTGAGATGGCGGGGTAGCTTCGGGGGAGGCTTCGGCAGTACGTTTGCTGCGATTTGCTTCTCGTTCCTCTATCGCGTCTACCCTTGCTTGCAGCGCCTGCATTTGGGTCTGCTGCACTTTTTTCCTCCTCTCATGGGATTTGTAACCGCCTGCGTCCGGAAACCCAACCTTCCACGGAATGGAGCCTGGCGTGCCTCGTGTCCGTCCAGGGTGCTCAGGATTCCCGAGGGCCATTGTGAGCTCGTCGTTCTCTCTGTCTGGAAAGAACTTCCCTTGCTGCGCTGCTTCGATATACTGCTTAAGCTTCCTGACTGGTATGTCCATTTGATCGTTCGTCCAAATGCACTTCCCTGTTACAGGGTCCAAGGTTCCGCCAGCCCCGAAGAACCAAGTCCGGCAACGGTCTGGCCAGCTAATTGTCTCTGGTTCGATCCCTTTATCAACCAGATCATTCTCAGTCTTGGCCCACTTAGGCCGGGCTACGAGGTAGCCACCTGACCCCGTGCGATGGTGAAGCATCTTCTTCGCAGCATTTTGCTTGTTTGTCGCCGACATCTTCTTACTCTTTTCCGATGTCTTGTGGGCCACAAATGCGGGCCAGTGATCTCTGATCTTCTCATATCTGCCCTTGAATTCTGGTGTCTCATTATTTTCGACAAACTTATTCAGCTCTTTCTTCCACCTCCTGAATAGTTCTGCCATCCTCTTAAGAGCAAAAGACTTGATTAATTGCTCTTTAACTGGGTTCTCTGGATTATCCTCTGGCGGTAGGGTGAAATTTGACTTCAGCTCAGTCCAAAGATCATTTTTCTGCATATCATTGACATAAGACACCTCAGGGTCTTCTGTAGCCGGCTTAAACCATTGCTGGATGCTTATCGGGATCTTGTCCCTAACCAGAACCCCGCACTGAGCAACAAATGCGCTCTTTGTCCGGAGGGGTTCAATCGGTTGGCCGTCGGGCGCGATTGCTATGATCTCAAACTTTTCATCCGAGCTCAACTTTTTCTTCGGGCCTCGTCTCTTTACCGAAGTTGTGCTCGATCCGGAGGGCTAGAAAAAAGAACAAAGACTTAATTAATATGTGTACATACCAAAACAATGAATGCATCAATCAGCTAGTCAGCACAGGCTTAACTAATATATATACCTGGCCGGACTCGGTTCGGTCACCGGAGCCGTCATCACGGTCTCCTTCTTGCACCGGCATTGGGTCACCGGAGCCGTCCTCATGTTCTTCTTCTTGCACCGGCATTAGGTCACCGTAGCCAGCTTGTTCACCCTCTCCTTCCAGACCATCGGTGTCGTTGAGAAACAACGAGACGGCATCACTTCCTTCTGCGATTATGTCCCTCAACAACGCTTCTTTTGCTTCGTCTAGGGCGGTGTCCATAGTTTCTACAAATATTTACAACATGGCAATTATTATTCAAACATGACAGATGGATATATTAGTGCCAAACGTAGAACTAGCTACCTAATCATAGTAAGGAATCATATATATTAATTAGTGGCCTCGACCCCCCCCCCCACGTGTTGAAGCTATCGGGAGGGGGTATATATCGACAACGACGACACTACATCTATATGTCCCTCGACGACCCTCGTTCCCGATAAAAAAAGAGGAAGAAGAAGAAAGAAAGAATAGAGGAGTTCTTCTCCTCTATTCTTTCTTCCCGAAGAAAGAGGAGAAGAAAGAATAGAGGAGAAGAACTCCTCTATTCTTTCTTCTCCTCTTTTTTTTCTTCTTCCTCTTCTTTTTTATCCTGTTCTTCCTCTCATGTTCGAGAGGATCGTCGAGGGGTCGGAAGGTTGCCTAGTGTCAAAGGATTCAACAAAACCATGTCTTCATCATTAGGCGAAAGTAACATGTGCATGATGGTACAAAGCTCTCCAAAGTTATTTTGGAACGGAGTCCCAGATAAGATAATTCGCTTTTTGGTACAAAGTTAAGCAACACCTTCCAAATATCGTTATTTGGAAGGCCTTTGCTGAAATTCATACAAAAAGGCAAATTATCCTATCCGGGACACCATTCCAAAATAACTTTGGAGGACTTCATCATGCCCTGGTTACTTCCGGCTAATGATGAAGCCATGGATTTCTTCAATACTTTGACACTAGGAAACCTCTCTCGACCCCTCGACGATCCTCGACCCCTCGACGACCCTGGAACCCTCGACCCCTAGACGACCCTGGAACCCTCGACCCTCGATCCCTAGACCCTATAGAACCCTCGAACCCTCGACCCTGAAACCCACGACCCTTGACCCCTTAACGACCCTCGACCCTCGACCCCTCGGCGATCCTCGACACCCTCGTTCCCGATAAAAATTAAGAATAAGAAGAAGAAGAAGAAGAAGAAGAAGAAGAAAGAGGAGAAGAAGAAAGGAATAGCTAGAGGAGAAGATCGAAGAAAAAAGAAGAAAAAAAGAGGAGAAGAAGAAAGGAATAGTGGAGAATAAGAGAAAATAGAATATTCTATTTTCTCTTCCTCTCCACTATTCCTTTCTTCTTCTCCTCTTCTTTTCTTCTTTTTCTTCTTCTTATTTATTTCTCCTCTTCTTTTCCGCTCCTCTTCTTTCTTTCTTTCCTCTTCTTATTTTCTTCTTTCCTATCCTTCTTTTTCTAAAATTGTAACTTTTGCATATATAAAACTTTTCTAAAATTGTAACTTTCCATATAAAACTTTTCTATCGGGAGGGGGTTATATCGACCCCCCCCCCTCGTGTTGAAGAAAACGAAGAAGAAATAAAAAGAGAAGAAGAAGAAAGGAATAGAGGAGAAGAAGAAAAAATATAATATTTTTCTATTTTTTTCTTCTTCTCCTCTTCCTTTTCTTCCTCTCCTCTTCTTCTCCTTTTTCCTCTTCTTATTTTCCTTTTTCCTCTCCTAAATATATAAAACTTTTCTAAAAATGAAAGTAACCTAAAATGTACTAAATCAGAGAACATATATAGATAATCCTTTTCTAAATATTTAAACCTAACTTTTGCATATATGAACATATATACACAGAGAACATAAAAACATATATACCTTTTTATAAAAAATAAAAATAAAAAATACAAACATATATATGAAAAAAAATCTAAAAAGAAGCAATATACACAATACATATACTGACATATATACATAATATACACAAAGAGGCAATATACACAAGCATATATAATATATAAAAAAACAGGGGAGGGGCGCCGGCCGGACCAACGGGCAGGGCGACGGCGACGGGCGGGCGGGGCGACGGCGACGGGCGGGGCGGGGCGACGACGACGGGCGGGGCAGGGGCGACGTCGATGGGCGGGGCAGGGCGACGGCGACGGGTGGGCCGGGGCGTGCGACGCGCGTCGGGGCAGGGCGGCGATCGGCGACGGCATCGGGCGAGGGCACGGGCGACGGTGAGCGGGCGGCGACGGCGACCTCGGGCGGCTAGGGGAGGCGACAGCGACATCGGGGCAGCCGGCGTCGAGGAGCAGCGCAGCAGCCTGGCGGCGTTTGGAGAGAAGAATGGCGGGTGGGGGAAATTTCCTAAGTGTTTGGTTATATAGGAAAGGTATTGGTCCCGGTTCGTGGCTCAACCCGGGACCAATGCCCCCCTTTAGTCCCGGTTGGTGCCACCAACCGGGACCAAAGGCCTCTTTTCAGCAGCCCAAAGGGCGGGAAGCGGCGGCCTTTGGTCCCGGTTGGTGAGGCGAACCGGGACCAAAGGGGTCCATTGGTCCCGGTTGGTGCGACGAACCGGGACCAATGCCCCCCTTTGGTCCCGGTTCTTCCCACCAACCGGGACCAATGGCCTTGTGCTGCCCCGCGCCCAAAAGTTTAGTCCCACCTCGCTAGTTGAGAGGGCTCGGGAGTGGTTTATAAGCGCTGCTGCGCCCACCCTCCCGAGCTCCTCTCAACTGCAGGCTTTCGGGCCTAATCTGTCACTGCAATGCCTGTGGGCCTACTGGGCCTGCTGCGGGCCTGAATCCTGGCCCATGGTAGGGTTTCTAGTCGTATTCAGGCCGTGGTGGCCCAGTAGGTGGCATTTTTTTGTTTTTTGTTGCTTTATTTATTTTCTTTTGTTTTTGCTTTATTTTTTAATTCTTTATGCTTTTAGTTTTAAAAAATTATAAACTTTTTGTTAATGCCATTAGTTTTCAAATTTGAAAATAATTTTTTTAGTTTTTTTGTTTTCTTTGTTGCTTTATTTATTTTATTTTGTGATTAACTTTACTATAAGAATAGTTTTTTCCTGTTTTTTTGATTTGTTTTTTGCATTATTTATTTTCTTTTGTTTTTTGCTTTAATTTTTAATTCTGTTTGCTTTTAGGTTAGCAAAATTATAAACTTTCTGTTAGTGCCATTAGTTTTAGAAAAATTATAAACTTTCTATTAGTGCCATTAGTTTTCAAATTTGAAAATACTTTTTTAGTTTTTTAGTTTTATTTGTTGCTTTATTTATTTTATTTTGTGATTAACTTTACTATAAAAATATATTTTTCCTGTTTTTTGATTTGTTTTTTGCATTATTTATTTTCTTTTGTTTTTTGCTTTAATTTTTAATTCTGTTTGCTTTTAGGTTAGCAAAATTATAAACTTTCTGTTAGTGCCATTAGTTTTAGAAAAATTATAAACTTTCTGTTAGTGCCATTAGTTTTCAAATTTGAAAACACTATTTTAGTTTTTTTGTTTTCTTTGTTGCTTTACTTATTTTATTTTGTGATTAACTTTACTATAAAAATAGTTCCTATTTTTTGATTTGTTTTTTGCATTATTTATTTTCTTTTGTTTTTTGCTTTAATTTTTAATTCTGTTTGCTTTTAGGTTAGCAAAATTATAAACTTTCTGTTAGTGCCATTAGTTTTAGAAAAATTATAAACTTTCTGTTAGTGCCATTAGTTTTCAAATTTGAAAACACTTTTTTTAGTTTTTTAGTTTTCTTTGTTGCTTTATTTATTTTATTTTGTGATTAACTTTACTATAAAAATAGTTTTTTCCTGTTTTTTTGATTTGTTTTTTGCATTATTTATTTTCTTTTGTTTTTTGCTTTAATTTTTAATTCTGTTTGCTTTTAGGTTAGCAAAATTATAAACTTTCTGTTAGTGCCATTAGTTTTAGAAAAATTATAAACTTTCTGTTAGTGCCATTAGTTTTCAAATTTGAATAGTTAAAATTTGAATTCTTTGAAAATTGTTTGAATCACAAGTTTGTGATTAACTTACTAAAAAATGAGAATAGATGCGCTTATAGAGAAAATTCAACCTAAATTCCTAGTAAATTTCTATGAATTTCAGAGAAATTCACTATGAATTTAGGTTAAACTTTTCTCTATTAGGGCATCTATTTTCACTTTGAGAGGAGCTCAACAAGGCAGAGAGGGAAGGGCTTATAAACCGGTGTGAGCCCCCTTCGGTTGGCGAGGTGGGACTAAACTCGGCCCGCAACGAGGACCAACCCTTTAGTCCCGGTTTGAAAGTTGGCATGGGCCAGGGACTAATGGTCATGGTATTACGAGGGCCGAACCATAAGACATGAAAGCATTTCAAATGAACTCTGAAAAAGTTGAAAGTTGGGATGGTATCATAATTTCACCCACATAGCATGTGCATGTACAAAACGGACAATGGTAGCATGTTCGTGTGTTACAAAGTTGCGGGAGAAAGTCTTCACTTTTTCTTCGCTTGTGTCATTTGCTTATTGCGCCGTAACCATGGATAATCTTCATTGTTTATCAGGATGCTTGGGTCAGCCTTGACATTGAAGGGAGGAATTTCATGAAACTTTTCATAATCTTCAGACATGTCTGTCTTGCCGTCCACTCCCAGGATGTCCCTTTTTCCTGAAAGAACTATGTGGCGCTTTGGCTCATCGTATGATGTATTCGCTTCCTTATCTTTTCTTTTTCTCGGTTTGGTAGACATGTCCTTCACATAGATAACCTGTGCCACATCATTGGCTAGGACGAACGGTTCGTCAGTGTACCCAAGATTTTTCAGATCCACTGTTGTCATTCCGTACTGTGGGTCTACCTGTACCCCGCCGCCTAACAGATTGACCCATTTGCACTTAAACAAAGGGACCTTAAAATCAGGTCCGTAGTCAAGTTCCCATATGTCCACTATGTAACCATAATATGTATCCTTTCCGCTCTCGGTTGCTGCATCAAAGCGGACACCGCTGTTTTGGTTGGTGCTCTTTTGATCTTGGGCGATCGTGTAAAATGTATTCCCATTTATCTCGTATCCTTTGTAAGTCAATACAGTCAAAGATGGTCCCCTGGACAACAAGTACAACTCATCACAAACAGTGTTGTCACCTCTGAGACGTGTTTCCAACCAACTGCTGAAAGTCCTGATGTGTTCACATGTAATCCAGTCGTCGCACTGCTCCGGGTGTTTGGAGCGCAGACTGTTCTTGTGTTCATCGACATACGGGGTCACCAAGGTAGAGTTCTGTAGAACTGTGTAGTGTGCTTGAGACCAAGAATATCCGTCCCTGCATATTATTGAGTCTCTTCCAAGAGTGCCTTTTCCAGTCAGTCTCCCCTCATACCGCGATTTAGGGAGACCTATCTTGTTAAGGCCAGGAATGAAGTCAACACAAAACCCGATAACATCCTCTGTTTGATGGCCCATGGAGATGCTTCCTTCTGGCCTAGCGCGATTACGGACATATTTCTTTAGGACTCCCATGAACCTCTCAAAGGGGAACATATTGTGTAGAAATACGGGCCCCAGGATGACAATCTCGTCGACTAGATGAACTAGGACGTGCGTCATGATATTGAAGAAGGATGGTGGGAACACCAGCTCGAAACTGACAAGACATTGCGCCACATCACTCCTTAGCCTTGGTACGATTTCTGGATCGATCACCTTCTGAGAGATTGCATTGAGGAATGCACATAGCTTCACAATGGCTAATCGGACGTTTTCCGGTAGAAGCCCCCTCAATGCAACCGGAAGCAGTTGCGTCATAATCACGTGGCAGTCATGAGACTTTAGGTTCTGAAACTTTTTCTCTGGCATATTTATTATTCCCTTTATATTCGACGAGAAGCCAGTCGTGACCTTCATACTGAGCAGGCATTCAAAGAAGATTTCTTTCTCTTCTTTCGTAAGAGCGTAGCTGGCAGGACCTTTATACTGCTTCGGAGGCATGCCATCTTTTTCGTGCAAACGTTGCAGGTCCTCCCGTGCCTCAGGTGTATCTTTTGTCTTCCCATACACGCCCAAGAAGCCTAGCAGGTTCACGCAAAGGTTCTTCGTCACGTGCATCACGTCGATTGAGGAGCGGACCTCTAGGTCTTTCCAGTAGGGTAGGTCCCAAAATATAGATTTCTTCTTCCACATGGGTGCGTGTCCCTCAGCGTCATTCGGAACAGCTAGTCCACCGGGACCCTTTCCAAAGATTACGTAGTGTAAATCATTGACCATAGCAAGCACGTGATCACCGGTGCGCATGGCGGGCTTCTTCCGGTGATCTGCCTCGCCTTTGAAATGCTTGCCTTTCTTTCGACATTGATGGTTGGTCGGAAGAAATCGACGATGGCCCAGGTACACATTCTTCCTGCATTTGTCCAGGTATATACTTTCAGTGTCATCTAAACAGTGCGTGCATGCGTGGTATCCTTTGTTTGTCTGTCCTGAAAGGTTACTGAGAGCGGGCCAATCGTTGATGGTCACGAACAGCAACGCCTTAAGGTTAAATTCCTCCTGTCTGTGCTCATCCCACGTACGTACACCGTTTTCATTCCACAACTGTAAAAGTTCTTCAACTAATGGCCTTAGGTACACATCAATTTCGTTGCCGGGTTGCTTAGGGCCTTGGATGAGAACTGGCATCATAATGAACTTCCGCTTCATGCACATCCAAGGAGGAAGGTTATACATACATAGAGTCACGGGCCAGGTGCTGTGATTGCTGCTCCGCTCCCCGAAAGGATTAATGCCATCCGCGCTTAAAGCAAACCATACATTCCTTGGGTCCTTTGCAAACTCATCCCAGTACTTTCTCTCGATTTTTCTCCACTGTGACCCATCAGCGGGTGCTCTCAACTTCCCATCTTTCTTTCGGTTCTCACTATGCCATCGCATCAACTTGGCATGCTCTTCGTTTTTTAACAGACGTTTCAACCGTGGTATTATAGGAGCATACCACATCACCTTCGCAGGAACCCTCTTCCTGGGGGGCTCGCCGTCAACGTCACCAGGGTCATCTCGTCTGATCTTATACCGCAACGCACCACATACCGGGCATGCATTCAGATCCTTGTATGCACTGCGGTAGAGGATGCAGTCATTAGGGCATGCATGTATCTTCTCCACCTCCAATCCTAGAGGGCATACGACCTTCTTTGCTGCGTATGTACTGTCGGGCAATTCGTTATCCTTTGGAAGCTTCTTCTTCAATATTTTCAGTAGCTTCTCAAATCCTTTGTCAGCCCCAACATTCTCTGCCTTCCACTGCAGCAATTCCAGTACGGTACCGAGCTTTGTGTTGCCATCTTCGCAATTGGGGTATAACCCTTTTTTGTGATCCTCTAACATGCGATCGAACTTCAGCTTCTCCTTTTGACTAATGCATTGCGTCCTTGCATCGACAATGACCCAGCGGAGATCATCATCATCGGGCACATCGTCTGGTTCCTCTTGATCTTCAGCAGCTTCACCTGTTGCAGCATCATTGGGCACATCGTCTGGTTCCTCTTGATCTTCACCAGCTCCCCCGTTGCAGCATCACCGTATTCAGGGGGCACATAGTTGTCATCGTAGTCTTCTTCTTCGCCGTCTTCCATCATAACCCCTATTTCTCCGTGCCTCGTCCAAACATTATAGTGTGGCATGAAACCCTTGTAAAGCAGGTGGGGGTGAAGGATTTTCCGGTTAGAGTAAGACCTCGTATTCCCACATTCAGTGCATGGACAACACATAAAACCATTCTGCTTGTTTGCCTCAGCCGCATCGAGAAACTCATGCATGCCCTTAATGTACTCGCGGGTTTGTCTGTCACCGTACATCCATTGTCGGTTCATCTGCGTGCATTATATATAATTAAGTGTCCAAATTAAGAAGTTCATCATCACATTAAAACCAAAGTGCATATATAGTTGTCATCTAACAACATATAGCTCTTCAGAGCATCTAATTAATTAAACCATACATCGAAACTATGTAAAACATTTCAATGCGAAAACAAATGCGATCATAATCGCAACCAAGGTAACAATTGATCCAACGGCATAATGATACCAAGCCTCGGTATGAATGGCATATTTTCTAATCTTTCTAATCTTCAAGCACATTGCATCCATCTTGATCTTGTGATCATCGATGACATCCGCAACATGCAACTCCAATATCATCTTCTCCTCCTCAATTTTTTTTATTTTTTCCTTCAACAAATTGTTTTCTTCTTCAACTAAATTTAACCTCTCGACAATAGGGTCGGTTGGCATTTCCGATTCACATACATCCTAGATAAATAAAATCTATGTCACGTTGGTCGGCATAATTTTCATAAACAATAAATGAACCAATAGTTATAAAGATAATATACATACCACATCCGAATCATAGACAGGACGAGGGCCGACGGGGGCGGATACCAAAACCATCGCACTATATAAGATGCAATAATAAATGTAAGAAAATGATACAAGTATCTATCTAAACATACAAGTAAGAATATTTTTCCTTTCAGAAAGAAGATAAGAACAAGAGGCTCACCACGGTGGTGTCGGTGATGAGATCGGCGCGGGTGATCGACGGCGGTGAAGACGGGGACGGGGCGTGACGGACCGCTAAATCTAGACAAATCTCGAGGAAAATGGAGCTTGGAGGTCGAGCTTTGAGAGGAGAAAGCTTAAGTAGTGTGGCTCGGGCATTCCATCGAACACCTCATGTGCATAGGAGGTGAGCTAGAGCACCACAAAGCCCTCTCCCCCTCGGCCAGAGAAAAACAGAGCACTGGGGTGCTCTGCTCGTGAGCGAGGGGTATATATAGGCACCTCATTGGTCCCGGTTGGTGACATGAGCCGGGACTAAAGGGGAGCCTTTGGTCCCGGTTCAAGCCACCAACCGGGACCAATGGTTGTGGGCCAGGAGCGAGGCCCATTGGTCCCGGTTCATCCCACCAACCGGGACCAAAAGGTCCAGATGAACCGGGACCAATGGCCCACGTGGCCCGGTCGCCCCCCTGGGCTCACGGACCGGGACCAATGCCCACATTGGTCCCGGTTCTAGACTGAACCGGAACTAATGGGCTGACCCGGCCTGGACCAAAGCCCTGTTTTCTACTAGTGATACTTCCCTGGAGAGCACGAACCATCACCAAAGGAAATGTCTGCTCCCACGCCTCACTCATCAACACATGATCCATCAATTCGTAAATCGGTGAGGGTAAATTATTAACCCAAGTGAATTGGCGACACAATTAAGCTATCACCCTTAGGTCCAATTTCTTAATAATGGCATTGAGCATAAATGGCCATCTCGCATCGAAATTATACTAAATTTGAGGTTCCAGATACGGAGGTTGGTGACTTTGTGGTCAAGTTTCATGTTCAAATTATTGATAGTAGAGAGGGTTCTCTCGGTCTATCCAGAAACAACAATGTGCATCGGCAAAAAAATTAATGGCGCAACAGGGGGTTCCTGTGGGTCAATCCCATCGTTCTCCCTCACCTCTGCCGACCGCTTGGTGCCGAGAATTGGGGGATACTGGGATTTTAGATAGGGACTTTTGGCAGCGTCTCCTGGTGTTGGCGGTCAAACAGTGGCAGTGCCGACACGTCGAAATAAGGTTTAATCCACGTCGTTCCCCGATTGCGTTGTGAGTCTTGGGAGGATGCCTATCCTCTAAGCTAGTGTGTGTGCTTAGCGGAGCAGTGTGCAGGAGGTTTGGATCGAGATCCAGGTTCTCTGATTCGGTCGCTGCGGTTGATCGATAACAGGGGATCATGGTGGGCAGGTGGTCAGATCTACTGCCTCTCTTTGATGGTGGTCGGAGTTCATAGCATCTCCGAGGATAGGAGATCATGGGGTTTGCCCCGGGGACCCACCCCTCACTAGTAGAAAAGGGGCCATTTGACCCGGTTCGTACGGACCTTTTGTCCCGGTTGTTGAACCGGGACTAAAGGGTCATTACTAATGCCCTGGCCCTTTAGTCCCGCTTCTTACACGAACTGGGACAGATGGGCCTCCACGTGGCCGGTGCGGCGAGCCCAGGCAGGAGGGCCTTTGATCCCGGTTGATGGCACCAAGCGGGACCAATAGGCGTCCACGCGTCAGCATTACAGGGGCTAGGGTTTTTGTTTTTTTTGAAGGGGGGGGGGTTGGGGGTTTTGGGGGGTTAATTTAGGTGTTCCATATATTGTGTTAGCTAGCTAATTAATAGAGAGAAGTGTCCTCTCTTATACCCGTGCTTGGCCGACGCTACATACTATATACGTATAGAGAGGACTAGACACGCTAGCTAGCTAGTAAGCAAACGAAGGAAACAGAAGATCGTCATGAACATATGCATACAGAGAAAAGTGATATCGACCACCTCTCCTTCTCCGAGAGATTTGTCGACCAACAAGTTCTCGTATATCTATCCGACACTACCGGCTACATATATACAATAATTATCTCTTACAATATAATCTTCTAATTATATATGAACACAGGATCCACATAGTATTCTCCGTCTTCAGCGATCACGTGGTCAAGGAAGAATGCCGCCAATTCTTCTTGAATTGCTCGCATAGGATCTAGTGGTAGGAGTTTATCTCGCATCCGAAAGATCTAATTTGAAGAAGGGGGTCAATACACACACACACACACACACACACACACACACACATATATATATATATATATATATATATATATATGAATAAATGAAACTCAACACAAATGATGGTAATAAAATAAAAGTGTGAATATTATTGCTTACACACTTCATATTGTTCATCAGAGTACCCCCGTTCACAGGTCGTGTGGCGGATGGACTCGCAAACGTAGTATCCACAGAAATCATTCCCTTGATCCTGCCACAACCACTTTACAAGAAATAGAGGTCAATCAAACTGATAAGCAAGCATGCTAAATGGTATTGATGAAACTAGCGCTTGAATCACTAGGAGACGTGCGGAACATGCTACTATAGTACTTACTTTCGTGTGTCTAAATTGCAGCTTCTTCGGCAGTCCCGGAGCTTTTTTGGTGAATTTTCTCCAAACCCCGCCAGACAAAGAAAACAATTACTTGATATCATGAAATGAATAAAGTTGCTGATATGGTGGACAATGATCGATTTAACTTACTTCTCGAGCATTTGAGTCATGTCCGCATACTCCTGGGGATCTTTTCGTCTCGAGTCTAAGATGGTTACTAGTCCCTGCTCAAGCTTAATCTCTAGGAGAATATAGTGGAAACTACGCACGCATGCATAACTCATCAATTACATTACTATAACCTAGACTAATATATAAGGGAAACCGAATATGCACAAGACAGTAACACTCACTTGAAGTTGTAAGGAAAGAGTATTATATCTTTGTTTTTATTTATTACCACCGATCGTAGCAAGTTGGCCTCGGTATCTTCGGCATGATATTCAACCTTAGTTGCATCTATAAGATTTGTGTTAATGAACCCAATATCACCGACTTGTCTTTTTTTCAATTCGGCGATCTTCAATCTGCATACTATAGTGAGGATAATTATAAATACATGCAATGAAAGAGCTGACCTATATAGAGAGACTTAATGACAGAAGTAGTAGTACTTACAGACAGTAGCAAGTGACCGTTGTTTTATCGAGAGCCCTTTGATTGAAAAACTGGAAGAACTCCTCAAATGGAACATTCAACAGTTCAATTTCAATGAGGTCATGCTCCTTTCTAACTCTCAGCGTCAAAGTATTCCTCCCCCCCAGACTCTCTGTAGGTTTTCATGTACCAATCATGCAATCTTCGCATCATCGTTGTTAGAGATCTTTCATCTTTGACGAGAGGCTTCCCGTACTCGTATCTGTGTACCACCTCCAAGATATCATAATGTACCTCGTCGGGCAGGTAATCTCCAAGATTGCTATAACCGGGCACCATCCTCGGATCATTAGTGATGATGTCGCTAGACAGCTTGAGCGGGGGGCACGATTGGTTCGCTTGTTCGCCGAGTTGGGCAATTTTTTTTCCCAGCTCGTCGTTCTTTTATCCTTTGATCACTGACAGTACTTTCCGACCGCTCCGCTTCGACAAATGTCTTTCTAATAATGCGCTCATAGTTGCCTTTTGGTGGAGACTTTGGTGGTTTTGTCAGGGTAGCGAGAGTGCGCTTCGCTTTCACCGGATCTACCTCCGGAGGTGGATGTTTCTTTGCTTTCACCCCTTGAAAGAAGTTCGTCACTTCGTCTCACACGATCTTCGCGTTCTCCTCCGGGGTCATCTCGTATGGTAACTTCTCTAGAGTCTTCAGAGAAGGACCGAATCTGTATTGCCTCCCGCCTCTGGGTGTACTGCTAGACGCCGGGAGTGCAGACGAAGCGGCTGCGGCTGTCTTCTTTCCTTGCTTACGAGGCAGAGGAGAAGGACTATGACGCGCCGGAGCAGCCGGAGCGGCGGCGGGTCTCTTCCGCCCTTGCTGACGAGGCGGAGAAGGAGGAGGCTGGCTGCTCGGGCGCGCCGGCGCAGGCGGAGAAGGAGGCGGAGTGTCGCCACGCGCCAGAGAAGGAGGTCGAGTGCCCTGATTGTCACTCGCCGGAGGAGTTGGCGGTGGAGGAGGCGGAGTGCCCTGACTCGTCGTCGTCGTCGGAGGAGGCAGAGGCGTCTAGTTCGGAAGGTTGATGAGCTCCTTCCGCCATAAGCATGGAGTCTTCTGAGCAGAACCCAGCCTAGTCTCCCCTTCATCGGTAGGGTGGTCAAGCTGGAGGTCCTCAAATCCCTCCGTTATTTCGTCCACCGTCACCCTAGCATATCCTTCTGGAATCGGACGACAGTGAAAAGTTGCGCCGGGTTCAGGAGGTCGAACAGAGCCGACAGCCGCCTTGACTTTGAAGTTCTGCCATTGCGTCATAAGGTGGCAATGTTGAGACTCCGTGATAGCACCCATTGGTCCCGGTTCGTCCCACCAACCGGGACCAAAATGTCCAGACGAACCGGGACCAATGGCCCACGTGGCCCGGCCGGCCCCCTGGGCTCACGAACCGGGACCAATGCCCCCATGGGTCCCGGTTCTGGACTGAACCGGGACTAATGGGCTGACCCGGCCTGAACCTTTGCCCCCTTTTCTACTAGTGCCTGGTTCCCGTCTGTCATGACATCATCTTTATGCGCCTCACGATGCCAAGCTATGGCGATGGTGCTCCTGATGCCCATGGTCTTTGGTCCGCCGGCTTCACCTTGCTCCGAGAGGTGTGGGTTCGTCCTGGCTGGAGGAGGGAAAATGAACAAGAGATCAGGGACTTGTGCATGATTTCTGTTATTTTCAGGGTGTTCTGTCCGATTTGGTTGGACATCTGTTGGGTTGTATCTGGTTGATGTATGGCGTACATCATTTGTACTCGTGTTTGTATGGTGTATGTCTGGTTTATGAATACGGGTACTTTTCGATGCAAAAAAAAGAATACGGGTACTTTCTCAAAAAAGGTTTCATTTTCAATCAAGAAGTGATGTCTTCTTTTGATTATTTATGGGGCAGCACGCCCGAGCTTAAATCTGACTTCCTTACGAATCTTGCTCGGATTTGTGGTTCAAAATCTCTTCGCATATTGGTAAGGGATGATTTTAGCATTATGCGGCGATAGGAAGAGAAGAATAACCATGCATAAAAGTGGAACTAAAAAAATGAACAAAAGAAATTCACTCCATTTGGCTCACGGACAACTTGTCAGTTTCAAAGGGGTAATCTTGTACTCTCGTAGTAGTGATGAGACTGAATTGATGCTTAATTCAACAGGCAGCATTCGAAGGCCATATCAAATGACATGAACACAGGTCAGAGCACCAGATCTTTTGAAAATGGATGCAAAGCAGGCGGGCGAGGATAAACACTTTTTTTTAAATAAAAGATTATCTTACATATTCCTTTTAGTTAACGTCTCTGGGTTATTCGGTCAAGGTGATTGATCGGAGGCGATGCTCAAAGCCCTTTTTGTTTTCTGGAATACGCGATGCTCAAAGCGTAACTAACGTGCTTGAGCTTATTGCTTATATCGATCTTCTGGTAAGACGGCCCGTCAAAATCAGACACAAATGTTGGTTGACTGCATGCATATTCTTGTACTCTGAACAAGATTTAGGTGGCCAAGTATTCACCATACGGTTCAAGCTTTTGAACCATATACCGTAGTATTGTATGGCGGATGTTTGTGGTGTTAGCTTGGGCGTTTTGGAATTGCCGTACTAACAAACTTGCTATCGAGGTAGTCAAACCACCCCATTGACTACATTTTTAAATGGTCAATCTTCTTTCAGTTGATACGGCAGATTGCTCCCTTGGCGGTGCGTTAGTTGCTCAACACGCCACATCGTACCATTCTGATTGCAGCACTGGGAAAATGGTACTTCCCCGGGTCCTTTTTAGTTCGTATATAAGATTTATCTGAAGTTAAGCCTCATAAACTTTGACCAACTTTATAGAAAAGAATATCAACATTCACAATGTGAAATTAATACCAGTAGATGTGTCATGACTTAAAGTTTCATATTGTATAACTTTAGCATGGTAGATGATGATATTTTTTCCTTATAAATATGGTCAAACTTTGTGAAGTTTGATTTCAGACAACTCTTATATGCAGAGTAAAAAGGACCGGAGGGAGTACTACGTATGAACAGTCAATGCGGCTCTGCACTGGGACTGAACATGCTACAGTATGAACATGTCCTCTGTAACGACATTCAACTACAAGAGCACTTGTTGTAGCCAGGCAGAGTGTTAGCTAGCAGCAGCGCAAGCGAACAAATTCTCTTAGAATCTGTTCATAAACGACAGGATAAACAACAAGTACAAACTAACCATAACACAGAAATACTAGTAGTAAAATTCAAGCGTCTTGTACCTTTGCAAGTTCCGATTTTAATCCTTGGCTGAGGCACCACCTCCTGGATCTTGGATCCTGATTTGACCCAGAGTGGATAACAAAGCGTTCCATTTATGAAGTTAGCAGACCATTTTAGAGAACATCACAAGGACGTGACAACACTAGACATACAAGCAAGGGCACAATCAAACACACTTGGAGGATCCACACAAGGATCAGTCAAAAGGATCGTCCACTGACAAATCGTGAGTACGTACGTGGCGAGTGAATTTATTAACTTTTACTTCAACGCTTGCATCTTTGGAAGCTCTATTCTCCACTTGTAGCTGCCTACGTAGATAACACATCCAGTTGTCGATGTTGCAGTTGGACTTGTAGCTGTAACGGGCTCCGATTTCCATTTTCCTTAGCACTTTCGCATTCAAAAGAAAGAACTTGGCAAAGTCCATATATAGCCTATGACCACCACAGTAATTCTTCAACACCACTTCTTTTAGATGGAGTTCAAGGCATTCAATTGGATCAAGCAAATCATACTTCGGCGCAATATTCATATCCTTTCCTTCACTGAACTGGGGATAGAAAAAAAATGATATTAAGCAATTGATAACAAATTAGCACCTACAGTACGTACTACTGTATCATAAGTCTGAACTGCTGATGTTTTGACATTTGTAGCAACAGATAGCAACACTCACAATGACATAGAGCTTCTCCAAGCAGGGGAAGCACTTGAGGAAGTCAACAACAAAATCCAGATTCGGAGCACATTCAAGAACCAAAATCTTCAGCGTGCGCATTTTGGTTGTCATGGTGACAGCAATCATTCTCTGGAGAAAAGGAAACCAAGTGTGTGTGATATCAGAATAATACAATAGGCTGCATATAAAGAAATCTGAATGTGCTACTATCCTTGCTAGTACCTGAAAGACTGTGGTTCCAAGGTGGAGCCTGGATATGCCTTGAGACAAGAAACCAAGTACCTCCAGCCTAGGTGCCCGGATTACCCGTATGGTCGCCGGACCACCGTTTGGGTAAATCGGCAGCAACCTCTCGAGGCAAGGGGCGTCGACAATGACCAGCTCCCGGAAGGTGAAGACACCTTCGACGCTGATGCTCCTGAGAGTCGGCGAGCTGATGCACAGGCGACTGAAGCTCATGTTGTGCAGCGAGACGCTTTGGAGAACAGCGCAGCTGGAGATGACGCTTTGCAGAGTGTCCTCCGAGATGCGTACATCGAACAGCATGATCTGCTTGAGGCGCGGAAACCTCGGCGGCGGCGAGGCCTGGCCGGGGAATGGGAACCGGCAGCCGCCGAGCCTGAGCAAGCATAGCGTGGGCGCGAAGCGCAACAGCGGGTGCGGCGGCAGCGGGTAGTGGCTCCCCCACTCCAGGTTGGTGACCTCGAGGTCCTGGAGGCCGGCGAGCGACGCCGAGCGGAACCAGCCGTCGGCCTCGCCCTGGCTGCGGGGGGAGAGGGCGAGGGCGAGCCGGAGCGAGAGGCGGCGGGCCGGGCCGGGGTGGCCGGAGAGGATCCTGGAGGCGAGCGCGGCGCGCGAACCGTCGTCGCCCGCGAGGTCGGGGGCCGCCGCGAGGTTGAGCGGCGCGTCGGCGGAGCGCCAGAGGGGCCGCCATCGGCGGGAGAGGGCCTGCGTGCGCGCGCCGTCCTTGGTGGGGAGGAGAGACACGACGGTGCCGAGCACCGCGTCGGGGAGGCGGCTGATGAGGTCGAGGCCCCCCGACGGCGGCGGATCCTGCCGGCCGTCGGCTCGGACAGGTCTGGGCCTCTTCCTAACTTGCATTTCGGGGGTGACCGCCGCCGCCGCCGCCGCGTCCTCCATGGCCGGCGGTTGGCGAGGCTCGCGGCAGTGGGAGGGAAGGGGATTTGAAGTTTGACTTGACTTGTGCAGCAGTGACACTGTGAGAGTGGGAGCGAAGGGGAGGGATTTGGGGACGTCTAGAGAGAGAACGAGCGAGCAGCCCAGGCCCAGTTTTTGGATGGCCCGTGGACTTCTTTATTTTCCTTTATTTAATTGTAAATCTCGTGCAGGCAGCACGAGATCTGAAGAATTTATGCTGAACTCTGAAGAAGGAAATTGAGGGGAAAAAGATGCTGCAGAATTTTGAGAAAAAATGATGTACCAAACCATATCCAGAAACCATCAGGGTCTTGGTCCTGGTAATGCACCTTTACCCTGTAGAGTGTTGTTATTTTCGCGAATCAATTTGTGGTTGGATAGTTAGAAGGACTGTGGTATCCTCGGTGATTGGATGGCTAGAGTGACCGTGGTATCCTCAGCCCATCAGGTTTCAAATACTGGTGCTCGCATTTAATCCTGGATTTATTTCAGGATTTCCGGCGATGCACATCCAATGAGAGGAGACATTTCAGTCGATGACGAGGTGCTCATAGGGATAGGGTGTGACACCGCTCCTTGTGAGGCAAATCTTGTCGTACTAGACACGACAATTCAATACGACCATCCTACTAGATCTTTCCCTAGTCCAACATACCTGTTATTGTAAGCCGATTTCACATAGAATTTTCCAGGTGGCTCCCAGGCCCATCTAGCTAGCTTCATCTTCCACCTCCAGCAGCAAGGTAATGACCGAAACACATCTCCAAAGGGCAAGGTACTGCACTAGCTCGTTGGCGTTCATGCCAGACCCAACATCCTGAGACCACGCACTGTCGGTTTGATACTCCCAGAAGAAGGCAGATCCGATGTTCCCCACGTGAACTAACACTGCAGATCTGTAAATTGCAAGGGATTCCGGTGGCACTTTTATGTCAAATTCCTTCCAAGGCCTCGCCCCATCAACACGCTTCAACCAAAGCTGCCTCACCTGCAGCGCGATGTTCCACCATCTCAAGTTCGGTAGCCTAAGACCGCCAGACCACTTGTGCATGCAAACTACCTCCCAAGCGACAGCGCAGCTCCGGCCATTGGCCCAAGCCATTCCTACCCAGAAGAAGCTCATGCAAATCCGTGTGATACTAGCGAAAGTTCCGGCCTTCCCGGGGGGCACATCCGTAGCCATCAGAGAATAATTGGCACCACACAAAGAACAAACTTAACTAGAACTAGCCGACCTGAGTTGTCCATACAGGCTGCCTTCCAAGTGGGAACCTTTCAAGCAATCCCATCGACAATTTACTGAAACTATGCAGAAGAGGGTTTTCCAAGGCAAAGGGATAAACCTAGGTAGCGGCAGGGAAAGGCTCTGATGGGGCACCACAGGCCCTCCTGCAACATGTCAAGGTGCACACTCTTGCACTTAATAGGTAGCACAACACACTTGAGCAAATTGATACACAACCCTGACACTTTCCCAAAGTCTTTGAGAATAGCAGAACACATGTTACTCAGAGCGCGGTTTACCTCCAAAAGATAGGTTTTTCTTTATTTTATACCACAGAGAGTTTAGGGCTAAAATAAATATGAATAAAATTCTAAAATTTGCAGAAAAGTTCACATAAATACCTGGGCTCATATGCACCCCTGTGAACTTTTTGTTCTGTCATAAATGCATTTTTTTCAAAAATATTGTTTTTCCAAAATAGTTATTTTGAGTATTAAAATATTTCTCAATTAACTTTAAAATTTCCAAATAGTATTATAATATATCTTTTCCAACTCTTTTATTTTAAAGAAGTCATGTTATCTTGTCTCTTAATATTTTTCTTGAGTGGAAAAACTATTTGAATATTGCAAAAATAGAATCCAAAAATGCAAAGAAAATATGATATGCATATGAATGAACAATAAGACATCAAAATTTAAAATTGGGATGTTACATACTTATGGGTTATTCCGTCAATTGGGTCAAACAATGTGCCGATAGTTGCACCTGAGGTTGGGAAAGCAAGCCAAATGACTACTCTCGATGTTCCCGCTCCGAACACTAAAACCGTGTGAACTCCTGGCTATGTTGATGAACTTTGTGCTTTCCTATGCATGCAATTGTGCTTTTCTGAACTTGCTATGCTTGAGAATATTGTGTGCTTGAGAACATTGTGTTTGTGTGCTTGAGACATTGTGTTTGTGTATTTGAGACCATAGTTTGTTATGTATGTTGTGCAATGGTGATTGGCTATAATGTGGCAATGTTTGCCTATATATATATATATATATATATATATATATATATATATATATATATTGTATATGTGATTTATTGTAGTGCTAATTAAAAAAAAGCCCCTAACAGAGGCTTTGCAAAGTGCAATACTCGGCTAAACATTTTTATCGAGTGTAGCACTCGGCAAAGGTGCCACATGGCGCCACCTGGTATTTTTGTGGACTCTTTGCTGAGTTGGATAGGGCGGATCTCGACAAACATCACAACCTGAGATTTTACTGGACAGATCTTTGCCGAGGGCGGAACTCGGCAAATGTCAAGAACTTGAAATTTTTGCCTAGATACAGAGTGTGTACTCCGCAGACTGTGCCGACCTTTGCCGTGTGCTGCAGAAAGAATGTTTGTCGTGCCAGACGTTAGTCACCCATAAGACACACGTTTTGCCGAGTACAATGCCGACAATCTCGGCAAACATCGATCTCCACGTGTCATCTACTCTTGCATCCATCTTTGCTGAGTATGCCCGCCGTAGATACTCAGCGAAGATGACATCTCGGCATACTTTGGGCACCATGTGTCGTGCCCCGGGGCTTCCGAATTCACTGAGTATCTATGGAAGAGGCTCTCGGCAAAGTGGCCTGCCACGTGCAGGCTGCCGCTGTCTCTATATGGCCCGTCAAGTGCGCCACCTAGGGCTTGGCAAAGGGTTTGCCAGAGTCCCCGTTAGACGGCTCTTGGCGAAGTGACATTTACGGAAGGGTAGGGGCCGATTACCTTGAGGCTTGAGCCGAGAACTACACTCGGCAAAGATTTTTTTTAAACTATGATGATTTTTATAGCAAATTCGGAAACTATACACCCTAATGTAGAAAAGTCAAAAATATCACCCCGTCGGCCCCCTGTTGGCCGAAGAGGGACTTTTCGGCCTACCATTGACCGAAGAGGGACTTTTCGGCCAACCGCTGGCCAAAAAGAACTTTTCGGCCAACAGTTGGCCAAAAAGTTCCTCTTCAGCCAACACCGGCTCTACTGTTTTAGAAAATTCATATCAATTGAGATTTCTAGTATTTTAATTTGATTCTTTTTGCATTAGATTAGAAATTTTATGAAGTTTCTGTAGATATCAAGTTTGACTTGATTTGAAAGTTTGAATTTGAATTTTTATGAATTTGCTCAAATCACTAGATTGCCTATAATTTGAGCTAGGAGTATTCTTTTTAGATGGTTCTTTTTGCTACTGATTCTTTGTGACTTTGTTTAAGAGTAGTAATTAATTGGTGATTTTTAGGATTATTTAAAATTAGGTTTCATGAAAACAGTTCTGTTTTAGTGTTTTATAGGTTTTGTGCTATTTCTTTTAATTTTAATTGCTTTAAATTGTTTTCTTTGTCAATTAATCTCCACGTGTCAAAAAGAATATGTCAAAAAAACTAAAGAAAACAATTTAAAGCAATTAAAATTAAAAGAAATAGCACAAAACCTATAAAACACTAAAACAGAACTGTTTTCATGAAAACCTAATTTTAAATAATCCTAAAATTCACCAATTAATTACTACTCATAAACAAAGTCACAAAGAACCAGTAGCAAAAAGAACCATCTAAAAATAATACTCCTAGCTCAAATTATAGGCAATCTAGTGATTTGAGCAAATTCATAAAAATTCAAATTCAAACTTTTAAATCTAGTCAAACTTGATATCTACAGAAACTTCATAAAATTTCTAATCTAATGCAAAAAGAATCAAATTAAAATACTAAAAATCCTAATTGATATGGATTTTCTAAAACAGTAGAGCAGGTGTTGGCCGAAGAGGGACTCTTTGGTCAACTGTTGGCCGAAAAGTCCTATTTGGGCAACGGTTGGCCGAAAAGTCCTTTTTGGCCAACGGTTGGCCGAAAAGTCTTTCTTCGGCCAACATGAAGCCAATAGGATGATACTTTTGATTTTTCTGCATTAAGGTGTATAGTTTCCGAATTTGCTATAAAAATCATCATAGTTTTAAAAATAAATCCTCGGCAAATACGTTGCCGAGTGAGAATTCGCTTTCACCGAGTTTTCCCGGAACAAGGGAAACTCGGAAATTCAAGTAGTTGGGCCCCCGTCCATGTCTCTTGCATGTGTTCCACCTGTATTTGTTCTGACTGAACTCTTGGCAGTAAACATAATGGCACAGTTCCCAAGAAAAATGTTAATAACGGTGTAACAGTCCAAAATATTTGTCGGCCTGGCCTGGACGTCGTTCTCTTCCGAGAAACTTGATAAGATGATGCCGATCGGCCGGACTAGTGGACGCAACGAAGGATATGGTGCGCATGCTAGTCCACTTGTCACTCTCCTTGAACGTTCGTGCTGTACGCACATTACTATTGTTGTCCTGGGCGGCTGGGCCTAAGATGACACTTACAGTGGTTCAGACTTTTATGTCTATCTACATCTACAACTAGAAAGGGGGCATGTTAGCACGTGCGTGCGCCACTATTGCCAGTGGAGTCCTCGATCAGAACTCGGAGCAACAGCAATGGCTGAGCTGAAGCTATGCTTGTGCTCAAGTAGCGATCTCCTCGTCTTGTGCTTCTTGCTCCTCGGTGTACATGTCCATCATGCGACCGCCATCTCGTTCAACTACAACTCCTTCAGCTCCGGTGATTTCCGAGAGGAGGATGACGCGATGGTCACCGACGGCAGGATTGAGCTCGTCGGCGACGAGGCCGGCGGTCGAGCAAGGGGCCGCGTCCTGTACAAGCAGGCGGCGCAGCTCTGGGACGGCGTCAAGGGCGAGACGGCCAGCTTCACCACGAGCTTCAACTTCAGCATCCAGTCCCTGCCTGGCCGGAGCAGCACCCCCGGGCACGGCATGACGTTCTTCGTCGCGCCCTACATGCCCGAAATGCCGCAGGAGTCCTACGACGGCTGCCTTGGGCTCTTCGACGAGAAACATGTTCCGGAAAGCGGGACGACGGCGATCTCCGCCAACGCCTCCGGCAGCGCCAGCTTCGTCGCCGTGGAGTTCGACACCCACCGTGACGCGTGGGACCCCAGCAGCCGGCACATCGGCGTAGACGTCAACAACGTCGACTCACGCGGCAACTTCAGGATCTTGCCGGAAGGCAGCCTCGTGGACGCCGGCGTGATTTCTTCGACGGTGAACTACGACAACGCCACGGCGAGGCTGAACGTCGTCCTCCGCGTCAGTGGCGCCGAGTATGCCCTCGGCGCTACCGTCGACTTCCGAAGCTTGCTGCCGGAGCAGGTCGCGTTAGGCTTCTCGGCGGCCACCGGTGATGCCTTCGGCAGCAGTCACACGTTACTCTCGTGGTCCTTCCACTCCACGCTCCCGACAAGGAACGGCACTCCCCTCCCATCTACCTCGCCGTCGTCAACCAAGAAGGCCACCCTACAACTCAGAGCCGGGGTTGCCGCCGCGGCCGTGCTGGTGCTCCTGCTCGCGGTCGCCGTGGCGGTGCTGCTCCGGCGTGCGAGCAGGAGAAACAGGCAACCAGACGACAAAGACATGCTCGCCGGCGACATGACTCCGGACTCCCTCGACGCAGACGGCGATGAGTTCGGTTCCAGCACGGGACCCCGGCCGATCCCGTACGCCAGCCTAGCGGCGGCGACGCGGAACTTCGCGGAGGAAGGGAAGCTGGGGCAGGGCGGATCCGGGTCGGTGTACCGGGGCCACATGAAAGAACTCGGCGGCCGCGATGTCGCCGTCAAGGTGTTCCTGCGAGGGGCGTCCTTGGAGGGGAGGAAGGAGTACAGGTCGGAGGTCACCATCATCAGCAGACTGCGCCACCGGAATTTTGTGCAGCTAATCGGCTGGTGCCATGGCCGCAGGCGGCTGCTGCTGGTCTACGAGCTCGTCCACAACGGCAGCCTCGATGGGTACCTCTACAGCAACAGCAAAAACGACGTTCTGACTTGGCAAGTTAGGTACGCATGCTTCGAGCCACGTGCACATCCATGTCATTCCAGTCGCATTCTTTACTTACTTTTCTACCTCGACTAAACGAGCCTAACTTTTGGCTAACACTTATTATGGACTAGCTAGAAAAATCGTCGTATCATTTGAACTGTCTTTTTCTAGCTTTGAATTGATTGAGTCCATTGAGATCTAAATTCTTGGTCGATGCTATTTCTTAGGCTTTTTTTAGCAACAGAGTATTACTTCTATTTTATTATGCGGTTTTGATATTTCTTTGGCTTTTCCAATAATAGCCTGTATTGCTTTTTTCACTACCAGAATTTGGCACTTTACCGAGTGCCCGACAATGGGAGAAAAGCACTGGGCTAAAGGTTTGCTGAGTGTTGGCAAACAAGTTTGCCGAGTCTTATTTGTCGGGCACTCGCAAACTCTTTTGCTGAGTGTAAAAAAAAGCACTCGACAATGAAATAGTCTAGATGAAACAGAGTCGAATGGTGCCATTGTCACGTGCTGCAATGGTAGTTTGCCAAGTGTTGCACTCGGCAAAAGTTGAGGGGTTTGCTGAGTGTTACACTTGGCAAATCATTTTAGCGTAATTAAAGAAAACATGGGCGACCTGATCCTAGCCCGGCCATCCTACACGGGGTCGCCGGGATGCCTGGTGGCAGGTTGGGAAGACCATAACAGCAAGGATCCCCTTGTGCATCTTCGGTTGTGCGACGCAGGTAGAGGGCGACGGTCGCGGGGTTGCCATTGAGCTCAGTGGAAGCGGCATTGGCGAGCGAGTGCTCGGGACACATGCTCCACAAAGCTCCATCTCCATTAGGACAAGGCCGTCGCGTTGTAGTGCCCCTGGACGCGCCGGAGGTGGCCGTTGCCACCGCGTATAGCTGCCTCATGAGGAGGGAGGAGATGGTCGTGCGTGCGCGTCTATTCGCTGCCTCTGGGTGTTGTTGGCTCCTGAGGAGGAAGCAGCTGGCTCTGAGACGAGAGTGACCGGAAAGTCAAGCAAGTGCCACGACCGTGGGTGAAATTCTAGGAGTCGACCCTAGATGTTTGGTAGTGGTAGCGACAACATGCCCGCATGGTCTTTGGCGACGCCGCCTCAAGAATAGAGTGGGGATTGGGTGAAGGGAGAGAGAGTTAGAAGAGAGAGAGAGGGATTGATCGAGAAGCGAGGAAGGAATAGGCAGCCATTGGATCTATGGGAATGAAACGGTGGGAAGGTATGATCCATGGAAGGGTGTCTTTACCGAGTGTCTCTGAAAATGCACATGGAAACATAGACTCATTAAACACAAAGAGGAATTATTTTTCTTTTTCCTCTTTCGTCTTCTTTCTTTCCTCTTTTTTCTTCTCTTTCATTTTTTGTGTAAGGCCTAAACATAGACTCATTAAACACAAACATGAATTGTTAAAATATTTTCTTGAACTATTTCATGGACTTGCAGTTAAAAATTGAATTATATTAACTAAATATCTAGAAAATGCACTTAATGACCTAAATATATTAAATGGATTCCAAAAATACTAAATTTTCACATGTGTCATGTAATGGTGTATTTTGAATGTAGAAAAAAAATTAATGGCCAACGGATGAAGCAGGGATCGCTTCACCTTTAAACCTGATCCGTTCCCTTTTGAAACCACAATTCTTTCTAGGAGGTGCAACTTTTATGAATCCTTCTCAATTTTTTACCATAGTTTCTAGCGGTCATATAATGACACCATGCCAAATTTCATGTTTTTTAGAATTTGTTCATATGTTCGGAATTTCAAAACCAATAACCTCCATCTTTGCGGTCAAGTCTTCGCACCCTAATGTTTGAAATTTCTTTCCTTTTTTGGGATTGGCTTAAACATACTCAAGAACACAAATAGGATCTTTAACCCTATTTTACCAAATTTGCATGCACTTGTAGTTCAAATTTTAATTATATTCACTAATACTTAGAAAATGCACTTGATGACTTAAATATAGAAAACGGACCCGAAAAATTTCTAATTTTGACATGGAACATGTCATGGTGTATATTGTGTAGATTTTATTTTCAAGGCCAACAGATGAAGCAGCAATCACCTAGCCTTCAAACTTGACCCATTCCCTCTTGAAACTATGATTATTCCTTGGAGATGGTTCGATTTCTAAGCAGTTCAGATCACAACTTTTATGATAACTTCTCAATTTTTATCACCGCCTTTAGGGATCATATAATGACATAATGTCAAGTTTGATGTTTTTTAGACTTTGTTTGCACTTTTAATAAAAAATAAAAAAAACCAATAACCTACATGATGTTTGGGGTCAAGTCTCTTGACACCTTCATGTTTGGAATTCCTTTTATTATTTTGAGTATAGCCTAAACATAGACTCAAGAATACAAATAGGAATTTTCATAGACGGTCCACACTCGTACGTACACGACTAAAAGCTATGAAAGCAAGTCAAGCAGTGCCAGATGATGATAAAAGTTAATTCTTGGATTGGACATTCTAGCGGCATTCAGAACTTAGTCGGAGTGCTTGAATTTCAAATACTAGCATGCCAGCGGCTGTGAGTGAGGAGTTGAACCCCAATATAGAGTAGTGGACTTCAGAATTCAGATCGTGGTGGGCGGGAAAAGAAGAGTTCCGCTCCAGAATATTTGTACCGTCGAGTTATACAGGGGTCAATGCAGTCACGTTGCTTGTAACTGCACTAATAGATTTTATAAAGCGAGTCAACAGGTGAAGGCGCATTCCCAAAATCTGCCTCCGAGGTGGGCTGCGAGAAAGGATAAAATCTCAGCTAGGGCTCCTCGCCGCCGGGGGGATCTCTCTGATCTGGTATGGGTGCAGAAGGGTCTGTTCCAGTCAGGCGTGTTCTCGGTGGATGATTGTCATCCTGCAGGGCAGGCTGATTGGCTTCCAACTCCTAAGTTTTTCAACTTCTCGAGGGATTTCTGGGGGAGACGTGAAGGAAGAGTTCCTTACGCGGCGATCGTGAAGAAGATGGCAGGCGCAGGAGGGCAAGGATCCAGAAGAGGGAGATACGATGCGGGGAGGGGGAGGAATGAAGGAGGGCGTATAATTCCCCCTACGGCGCAGGAGGCTGAATCAGTTGCTCATCCGCCTCCTCCAGTCCGTCAGGTGACCCCCGCCAGATCTAATCCTCCTGTCTCCATTTATGCCAAACCTCCAATTGTCCCCTTGGCTGCGGCACCACCGATGATGAATCACGGGGCACAGATGTATCCTCAGTATGGGGGGTGGAACCCGCAATTTGCTCTGGTTGGTCCCTGGGTGCCACAGCCGCAGTATCCATATCAGTTCATTCCCCCGCCTGCAGGGCACCCGGCAAGTTTTCATGCGCCAATGCAAAGCAGTGGGAGCCAAGCAGGTAGCGTTGGGCAGGCTGGCGCAGGCAAGAGCAAGAAGAAGTAGAAGAAACCTGCTGGAAAGGCTGAACAGAGGAAAACTGATGAGACGGATCAAAGTTCAGATTCTGGTGAACCTTTTCGCATAGATCCGAAGTATGCAGGTGCCATATGCTACAACTGCGGTTTGCCTGGTCACTTCGTGGGGATGTGCTCTGTCCCAAAAATCTGTTTCATCTACAGAAACCCTAGTCATCATATGGATGTCTGTCCAACTTGGTATAAAACCTATCCTTTCAGCCAGTACCTGGGCAGTGCAAACAGTGGTCTGGGATTCTACCACATTGAGACTGGGGAAAAGAGTGATGCTAATTGGCTCAACTTTGGTAATGTTGGGCTGGTGTCTGTTCAGGAGGGTGAGATTAGTGCCAAGGAGCTGGAGAAATGCTTTACTGATATGTGGAAGACTAATTGGCCATGGCAAATCAGAGCTTATGATGAGAAGCAATATTTGGTCAGATTTCCACCCAACAAAAAGATCCAGGACTTGGTTGAATATCCATCCGTCAATCTCAAGAAGAAAGGGATGACCATCCTATTTAAAGATTGGAATGGAGAGCTCCCAGCCTATGACAGTCTACAGGAAATATGGATTGAAATTGGAGGACTGCCACCTAAGTGGTGCTCTTGGAATGTAATTGCTCAGATTACATCCTCTCTGGGTTTCTTATTGAATGTTGACTGGCATGGCATTTTCAGGAGTTTTTATGAGAAGGTGAGGGTCCAAGTAGCTGTCAGAGATCCCACAAAAATTCCTGAGGATAGAATGTTTGAATTTTGTCAAGAATTATTTCTGGTGACCTTCAGAGTGGAGGATGATACTCTTATGGCCTCACCACATGACCCCAGTGATCCTGGTGAAGATGATCAAGCTGAACATGATAAAGAAGAGGATGAGGAAATTGATGATGATGACCTTCTGGGTGAAGAAATGAGGAGAGGACATGAAAGTGGAAAGACACATGCACCTGATGGTAGACCCACCCCTACATCTAGAGGGACAAGGAATACTCTGGCCCTTGTTACTCCTGCTCCTACAGCTGACATGGAGAAAATCTCTGTTAAAAAAGGGCAAGGTGCTCCACTTGCCAAAAGCTATCTGGATGTAGCTAAGAAAAGACCTGCTTTGAACATCTCTGGAGCTTTGCTAGCTCAATTTGAAGAGGCAGTGGGCTGTAACGAAAAAGGGGACAAGATCTTGGAACCCCCTCCAAATGGCAAGGGTAAGTGGGGACCTGTCATTGCTACAAGAGTCAGTGCCAGGATACAGGGAAGTGGGGTACCCAGCCTAAAGAAAGCTCAGGAGCTGAAACAAATCCAAAATCTGGAAGTACCCAAAGGTAAGAAAAATCCTGGTTTTAAGAATTCTTTTAGTTGCTTAGATGATAATGTACTTGTTGATATAGCTGATAAAGCTGGGGTGATCCTTGGTGGGGATCCAACTCAAATCACTTGTAACATTAAGATCATTAAGTAGCTGGAAGATGCTAGATTAGATAAGTTCCATCAGGACAACCCTGACATGTTTCTACCACCTAACATTGATGTTAGTGGTGAGGAATTTGTTCATGGTGAGAAACCTGATTTAAATTTTGATTTCCCTTCTTCTAGTACTCACATTAGTGAGATACAGGAGGCTGATCATCCTTGGTTAGAGGTGAGCAGTAAAAAAGGGAGTAGATCTAGGAGGAAAATTTATTTCCCTGATAAATGATAGGTTTATTTTGGAATGCTAGGGGCCTAAATGGGCCTCATAAGAGCTTGAGAGTGCAAGAGCTTATGAAAGCACACTGCCCTGATTTTGTATGTATTTCTGAAATGAAGAAAAATGATTTTACCTTGTCTCAACTGGAATCTTTAGACTCCAGGAATGATTTCCTTTGGAAATGGCTGCCTGCAGTGGATACAGCTGGAGGCATATTAATTGGTCTTAAGGAGGATACCATTGAGATCATATCTTGTAACATATATAAATTTTGTGTTTCTTGCCTTCTTAAAAATAGAAAGGACCTTAAAGAATGGAGACTTATCTCTGTTTATGGTTCTGCATATGATGAAGGCAAGCTTGACTTTATTAATGAATTACACAATGTAGTAGTTGGGTGGGGTGGTCCCACCATTGTAGGTGGGGATTTTAATCTTACCAGAACTGCTGCTGAGAAATCAACTGGTGCTATCAATCAACACTGGGCTGATCTGTTCAATGAATGGATTAATAAATTTAGTCTGATAGAGATTAGCAATATTGGTAGGAGGTTCACTTGGGGTAACAATCAGGAGGATATGATTATGGCAACTCTAGACAGGGTCTTTGTAACTACTGACTAGGAAGCTATGTTCCCTGCAGTACATTTGAAAGCACTACCTAGGGTTGCCAGTGATCACACACCTTTGTTGTTGGACTCTGGGGGTATACCTGCTGCTAAACATAAGATGTTTAGATTTGAAAAATGGTGGATTGGTATGGAAGGTTTTGATGAACTTGTTCACAAAACCTAGATATACCAAGTGTTTGCATACCAAAGCAATTGATATTTGGCAGTTTAAAATTAGGCTGTTAAGAAAGGTCCTTAAGGGCTGGAGTATTAATATAGAAGCTTCTAAGAATAGGCTTAAGCAGTCTTTAGTTGCTGAATACAATTGCTTGGATATAATGGCTGAAACTCAACCTTTATCCCCTGTTTCTAAAGAGAGAATGAAAAAAATTTCAGGTGAGCTGCAGGACATATGGAGAAGGGAAGAAACTAAGGCCAGACAGAGATCTAGGGAGAGAGAAGTACTGGAGGGGGAACTAAATACATGCTACTTTCAAGCTGTTGCAAACCAGAAGAGAAGGAAAAAACAGATTGCAATGCTGGAAGGAGAGAATGGACCTGTTGAAGACCCTAAAGGTATCCTAGACCTTACTGTTCAGTTTTATAAAAAGCTTTTTGGCTTTACCCCTAAGCCTAATATTCATCTTAAGGAAGGGTTTTGGGGGAGAGGATGGGTTAGTTTCTAGGGCCCATAATGAAAAACTTGATGCTCCTTTTTCTGAGGAAGAAATCAAGACTGCTGTCTTTGGCTCTTATGCTGAAGGGGCCCCAGGCCCAGATGGCTTCTCCTTCCTATTTTATCAACGCTTTTGGGATTTGATTAAGCCAGACTTGCTTGCTCTCTTTGCAGATTGGGAGAATGGAGAGCTTGATTTATATAGGCTTAATTTCTCTCTTCTTACTCTGGTTCCTAAAGAACCTAATGCTATTAGACTAGAAAGATTTAGACCTCTTGCCATGACTAATTGTAGTTTTAAAATCTTTTCTAAATGTTGTACTAATAGGTTTGGCCCAGTGTGTGATGATATTATTTTACAAAACCAAACTGCCTTTATGAAAGGGAGGTTCATTATGGAGAGTATAGTTGCTTCTCATCTGATTGTTCACTCTCTGGCCTCCTCTAAACTTCCTATTTTTGTTTTTAAGCTAGCCTATGAGAAAGCTTATGACATGATTAATAGAGATTTTCTTTTTGAAGTGCTATCCAGTAGAGGCTTTAGCCCCAAATGGATTGAGAGAATTAGAACTCTAATAGTTGATGGATCTATTGGTATCAGAGTTAATGACACCAATAGTGATTTCTTTATTACAGGTAAAGGGGTGAAACAGGGTGACCCTATTTCCCCTCTACTTTTTAATGTGGTGGCTGATGCATTCACTAGAATGTTAATTGAAGCAGCCATGCACAATTTGATATCTGGTGTTTTCCCAAAAAACAAACCTTCTGGGATTATCAGTATGCAGTATGCTGAGGATACTCTACTTTTCATGAGTAAGAATTTAGATCATGCCAAAAATCTCAAATGGATCCTGTCATGCTTTGAGCAAATGTCTGGCATGAGAATTAACTTTCACAAATGTGACTTGGTTCCCATCAATGTAGATGGGGACGAAGCCCAAATTTTTGCCCAAATTTTGGGATGTAGATTAGGTGGGTTCCCCATTAAATATCTAGGTGCCCTTCTTCATTATACTAAGTTGAAGAGAGAGGATCTGCAACCCATTGTTGATAAGATTCTTAAAAAAGCCTCTGGGTGGAGAGGACGTCTCTTATCCATAGGTAAGAGACGAGTGCTGGTCCAAGCTAACTTGGCTAGCATCCCTGCCTATTTGATGGGGGTAATTAAACTCCCAAAATGGGCAACCACTCTTATCAACTCGCATTTGGCTAACTGTTTTTGGGATGACTATGAAGGCCATCATAAATACCACCTAACATCTTGGGGAACTGTTGCCCTCAAAAAACAACATGGTGGTCTTGGTATTACTAATATTGCTGATCTAAATTTATGCCTCCTTGCTTCTTGGGCTAAAAGGTATTTTTCTGGAGACAATAAGATTTGGAAACTTATCATTGATGATAAGTACCACACTGGTAAACCAAACATATTTGCTTGCTCCAGTAATGGGGCCTCCCCTCTCTGGAAAGGTTTCTGTGGGCCATTAAAGCCTCCAAGATGGGCTACTCTTGGGTGGTAGGGAATGGCAAGAAGATTCATTTTTGGGAGGATCAGTGGTTTGGGAATGCACCACTATCTGCTCAATTCTAGGATTTATATTCTTTGGCTAATGAGCACATCATTTCTATTTATAAAATCTGGGATGGAATTGATCTTAAGATCAATTTTAGGAGGTGTCTGAGGGGTGATCAAATCTCTGACTGGATGGACCTTGTCTCCATTGCTTTTAAAGATTGTGGGGATACTCCAGTATGGAAGTATAGTGCAAATGGGCAATACTCGGTTAAATCCTTTTACAACATTGTAAACATTAGAGGTATCTTACCTGTCCATACACAACATGTGTGGAAGCTGAAGATTGTCCCTAGAGTACAAATTTTTCTTTGGTTAGTCTATAATAATAAGATCTTAACCAGGGACAATCTTGATAAGAGGCAGCATGTCCCAGACATGACCTGCATGTTTTGCTCTAAAGCAGAATCTTGCCAGCATCTATTTTTGATTATGTAGTGTCGATTGAACTCTGGAGAGCTATTGCGGACATATTAGGAGTTGGCAAGATCTCTAATATTGAGAATCTTGCGACCTGGTGGGTGTCCAATAAGAAACACGCAGTGGTGAATGCTTTACATGCAGCTGTGATGTGGGCTCTCTAGAAGATCAGGAATGACCTGTGTTTCAATCGATCTGTATGGTGTGGTATGCAGAAAATCTGGAGACAGGTGGCCTTGGAGCTAGCAGCGTGGGAGGTCCTGTTCTCAAGTGATGCAAGAACGCAGGTCTCTGCTATGGTGAAAAAACTCGAGAAGCTGGCCAGAGATCCTCCTATGCTGATGTGGTCAGACCCCGATTGATCCTTTCAAGATGCACAGGGGGCGGGACTGATGAGTAAAAGAGAAGAAAGAAGATTAAAAAAATGTTGTTGTTACTCTCTTTCTGTCTGTTTGAAGAGTAGACTAGATGAAGATCCCCCTATGTACCTTTTATATTTTACTTTCTATTCAGTAGACTTGAGCTTGATGTTAGCTATTTAGCCTGGTGCAGTTTAGTCCCAGGTAGCTTCTATCTTGTGCTGAGACAGCTGTATTGCTGTGCTCCATGGGCTGTATGGGTGAATGCTTGTCACACTGGTTTCGTTGCTTGCAATGGAATCGGGGCTGCGTGCCCTTTTGCTCTAAAAAAATAGGTTTTATAAACTACTCCCTTTGTCCCATAAGTAGTGTCAAAAAATGCCTTACATTATGAAATGGAGTAGCAGATTGTACGCCACGCGCTGGTTGGTGTTGGAATCGGTTGTAATATAATTTATTGAAATGCAGTTGTATGGCATATGAATATTTGAATTAATATTGAGATGTGAGCTGTTTTTTGTTTTTTGTAAGAGCCAAAGGGGAAGAGAATAATTATAGACAATTGTTTGGCTGCGAGATTGGTTCTCTCCCGTTTAGTTATCCAAGGATACCGATTCATCATCATAAGCTAACAAACAAAGAGTGAAAGTGCATTGGTTCTCTCCCACAGGATACTGCTGTCAGCGTGTCGAATCTGGCGCGAGACCTGGTGGGGGCGCTCGATGAGTACGGGTCCAACCTGCCGTTGGCACCGGTGTTGGCTCCCACTCTCGCTCTGGCGCCGGGGGTTGCAGCTGGGACAGCTGATACACTGCCGGTGGGGGGAGGAACCCATTCCCCTCCTCTCCAGCGGATGTGCTTGGCGGAGGAGGCAACGCGCTGAATGAGGAAGGAGTGACTCCTGCTTCGGGCAAGCGAGGCTCTGGAAGTGCGGGCAGACAACCCAAGAAGACAGCGGGCAGGAAGCTGGGACCCAAGTGCTCGAGCCAGGCGGAGTCCAGGGTGGCGGAGTCCCTTCGTGGTGTGTTGGGAACGGAGCTGGCGGCTGGGGATGTGAGCGTCAAGGCCAAGCGGTCCAAGGCCACGCCGCGATGAGGGAGCCGAGCGTCAGGGCGAAGGCGAAGCTTGGTGACCTCTCTTCCCTGGAGAGCACGAAGCTGTGGGCGGTGACGAAGCTATGTACCTAGGGTAGGGTCATGGATCTGTCCAAGATACCCTCCCCAAGGACATCTCTAAAAGAACCAGAAGCAGTCGAAGAGAGATCATCATCCACTCAACCATGAAGTTATGTTCCACTCAACAGCTTTGAAGACACTCGACCATGCGAACAACCACTCGACCACCAGAAGATGTGAAGCCACTCACTCCGCAACGGTCAGAATTTAAGTCATGGCTTTAATAATCATTTATAGCACTTTACTCCGTACGTTACCAGTAACGCTCCTCCTTTATGAACATTTAACCCTGTGTAACGGAGGGGAGCTGGGGTCCTGGCGCACTCTATATAAGCCACCCCCTCCTCTGGGACAAGGGTTCACACCTTTTGTAATTCACACGCATATATCCAGTCGACCGCCTCCGGGCTCCGAGACGTAGGGCTGTTACTTCCTCTGAGAAGGGCCTGAACTCGTAAAACTTGCGTGTACAACTCCTCCATAGCTAGGATCTTGCCTCTACATTCCTACCCCCCTATTCTACTGTCAGTCTTAGAACCACGACAGGCGGCAGACAAGAACTTGGAGGTGTCAGGTAACCACCCACCTTCTTTTAGGATTCTTAACGCATTTTCGGACGATCATCTTGCGTCCATCTTGCATGATAGTGGGGTGGAGGTGGTGTCTGGTTCCCACGAGATAGTTCCGCTAGTTTGTGCGCGCGAAGAGGCACAAGCCGCCCTGGCCGAGGCGGCGGCGAGATGCCTTGCTGCGAATGCGTTGACCACGAGCCCAGGGGGCAGTTGGTGATCTCTAGGCCTGATGGGAAGGCAGAGGCGAGGGAAGCACCTGCTCTCCCCTCTTCCAGCCGAGGTCCGGCTCGGAAGAGAGTGCCCAAGGCGGTGAGCTCGCGGGGAGTTCGCTTCCGAAACATGATTATATAATGAGGTACTTATTCTGGAACATACGAGGCTGTGGGCACGTAGGGCGTCGCACGCAGCTCAGGGAATACATGGCCAAGGAGCACATCGACATTGTTGCTCTCCAAGAGACCATCAAGACAGACTTTTCCTTTCGTGATTTAATTGCGCTATATCCATTGTAGGGTTTTGAGTGGTGATGGGTGCCTTCCTCTGGTCATTCGGGTGGCCTTATCATGGGTTGTAAGAGTGATGTTTGTGATGTTATTCTGTGGGAGATGGGTGTGTTTTCTATCGTGGCTACGATTCATCTTCGCGCTTCGGGGTTGACTTGGGTAGTTGTGTGCGTTTACGGCCCTGCGGATCACTCGAGATCGGCGGCCTTCCTGGAGGAGATTACTACGCTGGTAGGGGCCAAGCGTGCAGGAAACCTCCCGGTTATTGTGGGGGAGATTTTAACTTGATCCGCTCGGGCGCGGACAAGAACAACAGAAACGTGGACTGGTCAAGGGTGACTATGTTCAATAATGCGATTGTGAGGGCTTCTTTGAGAGAGGCTGCGTGGACAGGGGCGAGGTTTACGTGGACCAACAAACAGCTACGCCCGGTTAGGTCCGTGCTAGATAGAATTTTTTTCACACCGGAGTAGGAAGCGCTTTTCCCATTGTGTTCGCTGGTGGCGGAGACCAGGATTGGCTCTGACCACATCCCTCTTATATTCTCCTCAGGGGAGGATGAGATTCGTCGCAGTAGTGAGTTTTATTTTGAAACCGCTTGGTTTGAAGCAGAGGGCTTCAAGGGCATGATACGTGCGCGGTGGGCTAGTATTATGACCCAAATGGGCCCCCAAAGGGGACCGGCTGAGTTCTGGACGGCGGCGGCGGCTAAGTTGTGTGCGTTCCTCAGGGGATGGGGAGCAAACCCTGGTAGTGATTCCAAAAAGGAGCGCGCCAGGCTTACGGAGGAGATTGCTTCGCTGGACTTAGCGGCGGATGTGAGATCCTTCTCAGAGCAGGAATGGGCGCATAGGTATGCTCTAGAAGATCAAGTGCTTAGTATATTGCGAGCAGAAGAGGAGTACTGGCGACGCAGGGGCGGAGTTAAGTGGGTGACTAAAGGGGATGCAAACACGGGATACTTCCACGCGTTTGCTAACGGGAGAAAACGCAAGAGTTCTATCCTGCGTCTTAACCATGATGACAGGATTTTAGTCACTCGGGCGGAGATTAGCAGACATATTTATCATTTCTTCATCGGCCTGTTGGGGACGGCCGAGGAGAAAAGGCTTAGCCCGCAGGAGGATCTGTGGGATCCTTCTGAAAGGGTGAATCCAGACGAAAACGCAGGTCTGACCCTCTCCTTGCTCCCGGAGGAAATTGACAGGGTGTTAGCTTCCATGAAAACGGGCACTGCACCTGGGCCCGGCGGGTGGCCGGTGGAGTTCTTTAAGCGTTTTTGGCCGTGCTTAAAGCATGTTTTCCACGCAATAGTCAATGGCTTCGCTCTGGGTCAAGTGGACCTAGCACGACTAAATTACGGGGCGATTAGCCTGATCCCCAAAGTAAAGGGCACTGATAACATCAAGTTGTTTAGGTCGATTACGCTCATCAATGTCCCGTTTAAGTTATGTGCCAAAGCATACGCCTCGAGGCTTACTCCTATTGCTCAAAGGGTGATAAGTAGGAGCCAGACTGGGTTCCTTAAAGGGAGAAATATTTTGGAAGGCCCAATTGCGTTGGCTGAGATTGTGCATGAGCTGAAACATATAGAAGGGAAAGGGGTTTTGCTCAAGCTTGATTTCGAGAAGGCCTATGACCGCGTGAACTGGGAGTTCGTGCGGGAGGTTTTGCTCAAGAAGGGTTTTGACGCTGGTTTTCGTTCACTGAATTATGCACCTAGTTAGCTCTGGTCAAACGGCGGTCACGATCAACGGGGAGATGGGCAAGTTCTTCCATAACAAATGGGGTCTCCAACAAGGAGACCCCAGCTCCCCGCTGATATTTAACTTTGTGGCGGATGCGCTTGCTGCGATGGTGTCTAGGGCGCGACGGGCGGGACATGTGAAAGGTCTTGTGGCTCATCTCATTCCTGGGGGTGACGCATTTGTAATACGCCGACGATACGATGCTATTGTTCCAGCCGGACGAGCACATCATCGCCTCTATCAAATTTCTTCTGCTGGCCTTTGAGATTTTATCGGGGCTGAAGATAAACTTCCTCAAGAGCGAAGTTATCACAATGGGAATGGCGCAGCACGAGGGTGTGCGGATGGCCAATTTACTTAATTGTAAGCTAGGTAGCTTACCAATTAAGTATCTTGGACTGCCGATTTCTCATAAGAAGCTTGCCATATCTGAATGGGAGCCGCTATATTGTAAAGTGGCTAAGAGGATTAGCCCGTGGCGAGGGAGATTTGAAGGAAATATGCCCTAGAGGCAATAATAAAGTTATTATTTATTTCCTTATATCATGATAAATGTTTATTATTCATGCTAGAATTGTATTAACCGGAAACATAATACATGTGTGAATACATAGACAAACAGATTGTCACTAGTATGCCTCTACTTGACTAGCTCGTTGATCAAAGATGGTTATGTTTTCTAACCATAGACATGAGTTGTCATTTGATTAACAAGGTCACATCATTAGGAGAATGATGTGATTGACATGACCCATTCCGTTAGCTTAGCACACAATCGTTTAGTATTCTGCCATTGCTTTCTTCATGACGTATACATGTTCCTATGACTATGAGATTATGCAACTCCCGTTTACCGGAGGAACACTTTGTGTGCTACCAAACGTCACAACGTAACTGGGTGATTATAAAGGTGCTCTACAGATGTCTCCGAAGATACTTGTTGGGTTGGCGTATTTCGAGATTAGGATTTGTCACTCCGATTGTCGGAGAGGTATCTCTGGGCCCTCTCGGTAAAGCACATCACTTAAGCCTTGCAAGCATTGCAACTAATGAGTTAGTTGCGGGATGATGTATTACGGAACGAGTAAAGAGACTTGCCGGTAACGAGATTGAACTAGGTATTGAGATACCGACGATCGAATCTCGGGCAAGTAACATACCGATGACAAAGGGAACAACGTATGTTGTTATGCGGTCTGACCGATAAAGATCTTCGTAGAATATGTGGGAGCCAATATGAGCATCCAGGTTCTGCTATTGGTTATTGACCGGAGACATGTCTTGGTCATGTCTACATAGTTCTCGAACCCGTAGGGTCCGCACGCTTAAAGTTTTGATGACGGTTATATTATGAGTTTATATGATTTGATGTACCACTAGTGCAGAACCGGGCAATAGCACCGGTTCATAAGGCCCTTTAGTGCCGGTTCGGTAACCGACACTAAATTGTGGGCACTAAAGCCCCCCCCTTAGTACCAGTTCAGCACGAACCGGTGCTAAAGGGCAACCACGTGGCACGAGCCAACTTCGGGGGCAGGGAGCCCTTTAGTACCGGTTGGTGTCACCAACCGGTACTAAAAGATTGGGGGGTTGGGATTATGATTTCTTTTTTATTTAATTTTTTGTTTTCCATTTAATTCTTTTTATTTGCTGGTATTTTACGATACTACATATTGTACACGTTATGCATATATATAAATAGAATTTCTAGTAGAACCGATCATAATATATATATATATATATATATATATATATATATATATATATATATATATATATATCATCGAATGTCTCACAACCACCATTAATTAATTCACACATATATACACACATGTATATATATATATACAATTAGCTAGCTATCTACAATTTCTCCTAATTGGTGCCTTTGGAGCCAGTGGCATTAGCCTAATTGGTGCCTTCGGAGCACGATAACAATTGGAAGTGGTTTATGGGGGCGGTAGCGGGTAATAGTATTCTCCTGTGGGATTTATGACCTGGCCGAGCAAAAATCCCGCTATTTCCTCTTGAATTGCTTCTATGCGGTCCTCTGTTAGGATCTTCTCCCGCACCTCTTTGAACTGTTAAGAAGGAGATCAATATGCATGTGTATTAGTTGTGTGACTAGATATCGATAATGGTGTAAAAATTGTGAATAGTGTTCTGACAAACGTACCCACTCCTGTCTTTGAGATCTACTCCTTTCGCACGCCATCATGCGAATGTTCTCGCAAACGTAGTATGCACACAGATTATTTCCCGGCGTCTACTTCAGGGCCTTTACGAGAATGGAATTTGATCAGATAATAATTAATCAAGCATGATAATTAAAGAGATGGCAGCTAGCTAGTACTACTTAATTACTTACCTGGGGTCGATACCATTTCAGATTTTGTTTCCATGGGTCTGGATTGGCCCTGATGAACTTTGCCCATGCCCTGCCCGCCGACAAAGAAAATGAATAAATGGGTTATTAAATAGTTGTTATCAGTAAATGACGAACTAATTAAATAGGCCGAGATATAGTTAATAATGATTGAAATTACCTGTTGACTATCCCCTTCACGATGGTGTAGTCACTTGCTTTGTTAAGTAGTGAGTCTAGTACTTCAACTGTTCCTTCATCAACTTTAATGATTAACAAGATCCAGTGAAATCTGCATGCACACACGTTTGCATGTCTTAATTAAGCAGGCATATGTAAGCAAAAACATGTAGCTAGCTAGTAGGCAAAAACAGAATTTGTAGTACAAGACAGTGTGACTCACTCGAAATTGTAAGTAGTATATCTTCATTGTATTTGAGGCGCTTGAAGAACTCTAGCATGCTTTCCTCTACACTTTTTTCGTAATATGCATCTAATTTCCATGTGTATTCATTAATGGTATTTGGGTCAACGAACCCAATGCCATAGCGTCCACCTTTTTTCATTTCATAATACCACAGAAAAGAATATAGTGAGGATAATTACAGGTAATGATTGATCAAAATGATCACTACAGCTAGCTTGAGACGTAAATTACAGAAAGAAATCACTTACAGACAATAGCAACTGACGATAGATTTGTCGAGTGCGTCTTGATTGTATAGCTGAAATAGTTCTGAATACTCAACGGTCACGGCTTTCTCATGGTAGTAATGATCCCTCTTGACATTCGCCATAAGGGACTCACGATTGAAAATCTTGGTAATGTCCATGTACCATTGATGCAATTCATACATTCTCGTTGGGAGCTTCTTGACCTCGTCTGGCTCGACCAAAGGTTGGCCCCGGACATATTTCCGTTTTATTTCCTCCTCTCTAGTCGGAGACATGGGCTCGATATCGAGGAGTTGTCCAACAGTGATCATGAGCGTTTCAGCCTGCTCAATATGCTCCTCTGTTATTACCACATCGCCCAGCCCGGGAATGTTAACGGTTTGCCCACAATAATGTTGGGCGCGCCTACTCTCATGTGTTGTTGGCACAACAAGCGGGGGAATTGATTGCGCCACCTGTTCTCCCAGCTGGGGAACGGTTTTACCGCTCCTTTTTTCAGCTGATTTGCTCGAGCTCGAGCTCGCCTCTTTATGTAGACGTGCTCGATTTAACTTCTCGATGTGGCGCTCATAGTCTGTGTCAACAGGCTTGGGAGCTGGTGCTCTAGCCATATGAATGAAGTGGTCGATCTTTTCCTCGGGCACTTTCTCCCTTGGCGGCGGTGGCGGTTTCGGTGCAAAATGGGCTTCCACCTCGGCCTTCGATATGGCTACCCTTTCCTCCTCGGACTTGTCGTAAGGCCTATGCGAAAGAGGCGCGAGGGTTGGACCATATTGAAATCGCTTGCCTCCGCCTGTACCTCCAGTACTACCTCAACTTGTACTGCTACGCACCATAGCTGAGGTAGCTCTCTTCCGTGATTGCTGAGGCGGCGAAGACGACTGGCGTGGTTGAGTTGGAGGAGGAGGAGTGGCCTGAAGCTGTGCCGGACTTGGAGGAGGAGTGGCCTGAAGCTGTGCCGGACTTGGAGGAGGAGTGGCCTGATGCTTTGCCGGACTTGGAGAAGGAGGAGTGGCCTGAAGTTGTGCTGGACTTGGAGGAGGAGTGGCCTGACGCGTTGGTGGACTTGGAGGAGCGGGAGTCTACTGACTCGGTGGCGGACTTTGACGAGGAGTCGGATGACGCGGTGTCGGTGGCCTTCGAAAGATGATGCAATCCTTTCTCCATAGGATGGTACGATGGTTGGCCTCTCCCAGTGTGTGCTCATCATCACCTCCAGGAATATCAAGCTCTAGCCCCGAATATTGGTCCACCACCTCATCAACCAAGACACAATCATAGCCCGCTGGAATGGGTTGCAATGGAAGGTTGCCTCGGGGGGATTTGTAAAAGCAAGGGCGTCCGCAACCTTCATGGATATGTTCTTCATTTTGAAGTGTAGCTCGCAGTTAGTGTTCTCCATGATGTCATCCACTGGGTAGCTATCCAGCAATGCGTTGCCCGGGGCGGAACCCACGCTGCTTCTCGGTATGGATGGGACGGTGCTATCCAATGCTGGATCATTTCCCAAAAGTAGAAGTTTCCCAAAGCAGAAGTTTTTGTCTATCATCGACAAAAGTAACTCCTAGACGTGGCTTTGCTGGCTCTCTCCATTCTTGAAGGGAGATCGGGAGTTGGTCCTTCACAAGAACTCCGCGCTGACGAATGAACTTGTCCACAATCTTCTTAGGCGCTAATGGTTCACCATTAGGTTTGATGGCCTCGATATTGTACTTTACGCCCTCCTTCAAATTTTTGTTCGGGCCTCGTTTCCTGTTGCCTGAAGATTTGCTCGATCTGGATGGCTGAAAGAAGAAAGATCGATTCGTTAATATATCTTCAAGTCATTTAAAACATGTGATGATCACCAGATGCCTACTTATATAAATATATATACCTCGCCGGTCTTTGTTGTTTCAAGATCAACATTTTCTTCGTCATGTTCATAGTTCATGACTTCATCAATTCGGTCGTCGCGATCAAATATCATATCACCCTCCCCGGTGTGTTGGAAATATGCCCTAGAGGCAATAATAAATTGATTATTATAATATTTCCTTGTTCATGATAATCGTTTATTATCCATGCTAGAATTGTATTGATAGGAAACTCAGATACATGTGTGGATACATAGACAACACCATGTCCCTAGTAAGCCTCTAGTTGACTAGCTCGTTGATCAATAGATGGTTACGGTTTCCTAACCATGGACATTGGATGTCGTTGATAACGGGATCACATCATTAGGAGAATGATGTGATGGACAAGACCCAATCCTTAGCATAGCACAAGATCATGTAGTTCGTATGCTAAAGCTTTGCTAATGTCAAGTATCATTTCCTTAGACCATGAGATTGTGCAACTCCCGGATACCGTAGGAATACTTTGGGTGTGCCAAATGTCACAATGTAACTGGGTGACTATAAAGGTGCACTACGGGTATCTCTGAAAGTGTCTGTTGGGTTGGCACGAATCGAGACTGGGATTTGTCACTCTGTGTGACGGAGAGGTATCTCTGGGCCCACTCGGTAGGACATCATAATAATGTGCACAATGTGATCAAGGAGTTGATCACGGGATGATGTGTTACGGAACGAGTAAAGAGACTTGCCGGTAACGAGATTGAACAAGGTATCGGGATACCGACAATCGAATCTCGGGCAAGTATCGTACCGATAGACAAAGGGAATTGTATACGGGATTGATTAAGTCCTTGACATCGTGGTTCATCCGATGAGATCATCGTGGAGCATGTGGGAGCCAACATGGGTATCCAGATCCCACTGTTGGTTATTGACCGGAGAACGTCTCGGTCATGTCTGCATGGTTCCCGAACCCGTAGGGTCTACACACTTAAGGTTCGATGACGCTAGGGTTATAAAGGAAGTTTGTATGTGGTTACCGAATGTTGTTCGGAGTCCCGGATGAGATCCCGGACGTCACGAGGAGTTCCGGAATGGTCTGGAGGTGAAGATTTATATATGGGAAGTCCTGTTTTGGTCACCGGAAAAGTTTCGGGTTTTATCGGTAACGTACCGGGACCACCGGGAGGGTCCCGGGGGTCCACCAAGTGGGGCCACCAGCCCCGGAGGCTTGCATGGGCCAAGAGTGGTAAGGGACCAGCCCCTGAGTGGGCTTGTGCGCCTTCCCCAAGGCCCAAGGCGCAAGGGAAGAGGAAAGGGGGCAAACCCTAAGGGCAGATGGGCCCTAAGGCCCATGCTCCCTATGCCTCCCTCTCCTTCCCCTCTTGGCCGCCACCCCAAACCCATCTAGGGCTGCCGCCCCTCTAGGGGTGGGAACCCTAGAGGGGGCGCACCCTCCTCCCTCTCCCCTATATATAGTTGAGGTATTTGGGGCTGCAGACATACGAGTTTGGTCCTCTCCATGGCGCAGCCCTGCATCTCTCCTTCCTCCTCTCCCGCGGTGCTTGGCGAAGCCCTGCAGGATTGCCACGCTCCTCCACCACCACCACGCCGTTGTGCTGCTACTGGATGGAGTCTTCCTCAACCTCTCCCTCTCTCCTTGCTGGATCAAGGCATGGGAGACGTCACCGGGCTGTACGTGTGTTGAACGCGGAGGTGTCGTCCGTTCGGCACTAGGATCTCCGGTGATTTGGATCACGACGAGTACGACTCCTTCAACCCCGTTCTCTTGAACGCTTCCGCATAGCGATCTACAAGGGTATGTAGATGCACTCTCCTTCCCTCGTTGCTGGTTTCTCCATAGATAGATCTTGGTGACACGTAGGAAAATTTTGAATATCTGCTACGTTCCCCAATAGTGGCATCATGAGCTAGGTCTATTGCGTAGATTCTATGCACGAGTAGAACACAAAGTAGTTGTGGGCGTTGATTTTGTTCAATATGCTTACCGTTACTAGTCCAATCTTGTTTCGACGGCATCGTGGGATGAAGCGGCCCGGACCAACCTTACACGTACGCTTACGTGAGACCGGTTCCACTGACTGACATGCACTAATTGCATAAGGTGGCTGGCGGGTGTCTGTCTCTCCCACTTTAGTCGGAACGGATTCGATGAAAAGGGTCCTTATGAAGGGTAAATAGCAATTGGCATATCATGTTGTGGTTTTTGCGTAGGTAAGAAACATTCTTGCTAGAAACCCATAGCAGCCACGTAAAACATGCAAACAACAATTAGAGGACGTCTAACTTGTTTTTGCAGGGTATGCTATATGATGTGATATGGCCAAAGGATGTGATGAATGATATATGTGATGTATGAGATGATCATGTTCTTGTAATAGGAATCACGACTTGCATGTCGATGAGTATGACAACCGGCAGGAGCCATAGGAGTTGTCTTTATTTATTGTATGACCTGCGTGTCATTGAACAACGCCATGTAATTACTTTACTTTATTGCTAACCGTTAGCTGTAGTAGTAGAAGTAATAGTTAGCGAGACAACTTCATGAAGACACGATGATGGAGATCATGATGATGGAGATCATGGTGTCATGCCGGTGACAATGATGATCATGGAGCCCCGAAGATGGAGATCAAAAGGAGCAAAGTGATATTGGCCATATCATGTCACTATTTGATTGCATGTGATGTTTATCATGTTTATACATCTTATTTTCTTAGAACGACGGTAGTAAATAAGATAATCCCTCATAATAATCTCAAGAAAGTGTTCCCCCTAACTGTGCACCGTTGCGACCACTACTAGGAAAAGGGCTATAGATGGAAATGACACTAATGGCACACCAGACTTGTGGTGCGCCATTAGTATATACTAATGGCGCACCACCTTCTGATGCGCCATTAGTGTTGAAACTACTAATGGCGCACCCTGCCGACGGTGCGCCATTAGTACCAATTTTTTTTTTGAACTAGTGCGCCTGTCCAAACATACTAATGGCGCATCCACTGGTGGTGCGCCATTACTAGTTGTAACTAGTAATGGCGCACCAGCCAGAAGGTGCGCCACTAATGTTATTTTTTTATTATTGTTTTTATTCCTTTTTTTGCAAAAGTACTAATGGCGCACCACCAGGGGGTGCGCCATTAGTAACCTGGATTACTAATGGCGCATTTGCTGCTGGTGCGCCATTAGTAAGTGGGCAGCAACAAGATATTTTGGACAGCCTCTCCTCCCACACTCACTTTCTCCCCACTTCATTCTCTCCACCGCCTCCTCCTTGTCTCGGGTGCCTCCTCTTTTTCATCTCATTTCCACCATAGATTCATTCAAATTAAGTGGTTAAGTTACCTTGTTTTGCTAGGTAAGTAAGGGGGGAAGCTATATTTATGTTGTTCTCCCTACAACAATGTGCACATGCACTTTTTATGGCCTAGCTAGATCTATGTATGTTCGTGGTGTTGCATATGTTTGTGGTGTTGCATATGTGTTTGTGTTTGGAGGTGTACCGGTATTTGAAATGCGATAGTTGCCAATATTTTGCCGGAATGTTGATTCATTTCCGTTTCGGCGAGAATTATGGCATTAAGCATTCTTTTTGGTCCTATTTTTAGGGAAAGTCATGCCAAATTTTTTCTTGGTTCTAAAATATCGTTTTGCTCTACCCCGCAGGCGACCATGGTCCGCACGATGACCGAAGGCATCGTGAATAGGTTTTTGAGGTCCGCGAAGGCCGAGATGCTTCAAAAGAATGAGACGGAGATAAGATGTTCGTGTCGAAGATGCAAGCTGAATAGCCTTATTGCGGATCCGGATTCCGGGCAGGTGCGGGACCACCTGCTCTTGCGTGGTTTCATGGATGGCTATAGGTGGCAAGGTGATGAAGATGACTACGAAGTCGTCCATGGGGGCCGGGCAAGAAATGAGGAAGGGCAGCAAGACAACCACCGCGGCTCGGGGGGGCGAGAAGACGAAGAATCCCCAGGAGATGATCACGACGGTGATGCTGTACACAGTCATCATGTAGAAGATGCAGGACATGATGATGATGCCGGCGGAGCAGACGACGCTGGACCATCGATGGGCTGGGTGCAGGACCCTCATATTCAAGAGCTGCTTCTCAAGCAGACGGATAACGCAAGAGCTGCCGCCCGAGAGAAAGCCAAGATGGATCAACTTGAGTTAGACGCGGTTACTCCATTGTATGAAGGATGCAGGCCCGAGGATACCCGCCTGAAAGTAACGCTCATGGCTCTGGAGATGAAGGTAAAACACAAAATGACCGACGCATGCTTCGACGAGAACATGTCATTCTGGCACGAACGTCTTCCCAAGGGGAACAAGTGCCCGACCAGTTTGGAGGAGGCGAAGAAAATCGTGTGTCCTATGGATTTACCGCACGTGAAATACCATGTGTGCATGAACAATTGCATCATTTATCGGGACGAGCACACGGAGTCTACCATATGTCCGGTGTGCGGTGTCACTCGATACAAGAAGAGGAAGAAAGCTCCTCGAAAAGTGGTGTGGTACTTTCCGATCACTCCTCGTCTGCAGCGGTATTTCGCGGACCCTAAGGTAGCAAAGCTCCTGCGTTGGCACGCGGATAGGGAGGAGAAGAAGCGAGAAGATGACGCAAATGATCCGGAGATAGATAAAAAAGACAAGATGCTGAGTCACCCTAAGGATGCGAGCCAGTGGCAAGCGTTGAACTTCGAATACCCAGAATTTGGGAACGATCCAAGGAACATCATGCTGGGCGCGAGCACCGATGGAGTCAATCTGTTTGGCAGCCAGAGAAGCACACATAGCACCTGGCCTGTGTTCGTGTGGATGTACAACCTTCCCCCCTGGTTGTGCATGAAGAGGAAGTACATTCACATGAGTATGCTAATTGAAGGGCCGAAACAACCAGGGAACGACATCAATCTGTATCTGGGGCTGCTGAAAGAGGAGATTGACACACTGTGGAAAACGCCAGCCAATACGTGGGACGCCGCAGAGAAAGAATATTTCCCTATGAGAGCCGCACTGCTCACGACGGTGCACGACTATCTCGGTTACGGATATCTTGCGGGGTAGGTAGTCCACGGATTTTCTGGATGCGTAAGGTGCATGGATGACACAATGTATCGCCAGCTAGATAGAGATCCCGGGTCTTCGAAAACCGTGTTCATGGGACATCGAAGGTGGCTTCGCGACGATGACCCGTGGAGGAAATGCAAGGATCTGTTCGATGGTGAAACCGAACCCCGAAAACGGGATGAAGTCTCACGACTGTCACGTGCTGATGACGCAGATACTTCCAGTTGCAATCCGTGGGATCATGGACGCGCACGTCCGTGAAACGCTATTTGGCCTATGCAACTTCTTCGACGTCATCTCTCGGAAGTCGATTGGCGTGAGGCAACTCAGAAGGCTACAGGAAGAGATCGTGGTGATACTATGCGAGCTTGAGATGTACTTCCCGCCCGCATTCTTCGACGTTATGGTGCATCTGCTGGTCCATATAGTGGAGGATATCATCCAACTCGGGCCGACGTTCCTGCACAGCATGATGCCGTTCGAAAGGATGAATGGTGTCATCAAAGGATACGTTCGCAACATGTCACGTCCAGAGGGAAGCATAGCCAGGGGCTTTCTGACCGAAGAGTGCATCTCCTACTGCACGAATTATCTAGGCATCGAGAACCCCGTTGGTCTGCCCGTCAACAGGCACCTCGGCAGGCTCGCTGGATGGGGTCACCGTGAGGGTCGCCGCGAAATGCATGTCGACTTCGAGGGTCGACTCGCCAACTTTGAAAGAGCAAACCTAGTCGCGCTACAACACATAGACGTGGTCGATCCTTGGGTGGTAGAGCACAAAACCTTTATTAAGAAGACGTACAATGACCGAGGACAACAGAGGACGGACGGAGATATACTCAAAGAGCACAACTCATGTTTCACGCGTTGGTTCAAGCAGAAGCTTCTGTCGTACCCTTTACATGAGGATTCTTCCGCGGAAGAACAACTCATATTCGCCTTGTCACAGGGCGCCGAGCACAACCTGATGACCTATGAGGCATACGATATCAACGGCTACACATTCTACACCGAGGCCAAGGACATGAAGAGCGATGGTTATCAGAACTCCGGGGTAACGATGGAATCCTACACCGGTAACGACAAGGACAGATACTACAGAAGGATCGAGGAGATCTGGGAGCTGAGCTACGCTGGAGAGAAGGTCCCGATGTTCCGTGTCAGATGGGCCAAGAACGTCATAAAAGAAGACCGGTATTTCACCACCATGGTTATACCCGAAGCCAAATCCAAGACCGCGGGCGCAAACGTCACCGCGAAAAATGAGCCATGGGTACTGGCTTCCCAAGTGGACCAATGCTTCTTCATTACCGACCCGCCAAAGCCCAGTCGTGTTGTCGTGAGGAGAGGCAAAAGGAAGATCATCGGAATGGATGGAGTAGCCAATGAGCAAGACTTCGACAAGTACGGCGACCCGAGGATCGAACATGACGACAATGATGAAGTAGCAGCATACACCACAAGAAGAAGCAGGACCACCCTACCTAAAGGACGTCCGTTCCACAGAAGAACTCCATTTGCGAAAAAGAAGGGCAAGAAGATTGTGAACAGATAGCTAGCTAAGATCGATTGTATTTAAATCGTAGACTTCATTTCTCGATTGTATTTCATGGGTACTTTTTGAACTATCATGAATATTTTTAAATTTCATGGACACTCGATCTCGATCCCCCTCCAGATCCGGTCCCCCTCGCCGCCGAGCACCCCCCCAGTACACCGGCTGCCGCCGCCGACCCCCCGCACCCTCGATTCCCCTACTCAACCGCCGCCGCCGACCCCCCGCACCCCGCGCACCGTCTTATAAAAAAAATAAGTATCAAACAGCTTTTTAAATGCTACTGTCTTATAAAAAAAATATTACTGTTATTATTTAAACAAGTTTGAACATATTTAAACACAAATAAGTATCAAACAGCTTTTTAAATGCTAAAAAAATTTGTGGAGCCCACCTCGACCCCCTCCATCTCGATCGCTATCCCACCTCGCCAGATCCGGTCCCCCTCGCCGCCGAGCACCCCCCCAGTCCACCGGCCGCCGCCGCCGACCCCCGCACCCTCGATTCCCTACTCAACCGCCGCCGCCGACCCCCCGCACCCCGCGCACCGTCTTATAAAAAAAATAAGTATCAAACATCTTTTTAAATTCTACTGTCTTATAAAAAAATATTACTGTTATTATTTAAACAAGTTTGAACATATTTAAACACAAATAAGTATCAAACAGCTTTTTAAATGCTAAAAAAAATTTGTGGAGCCCACCTCGATCCCCCTCCATCTCGATCGCTATCCCACCTCGCCAGATCCGGTCCCCCTCGCCGCCGAGCACCCCCCCAGTCCACCGGCCGCCGCCGCCGACCCCCCGCACCCTCGATTCCCCTACTCAACCGCCGCCGCCGACCCCCCGCACCCCGCGCACCGTCTTATAAAAAAATAAGTATCAAACAGCTTTTTAAATGCTACTGTCTTATAAAAAAATATTACTGTTATTATTTAAACAAGTTTGAACATATTTAAACACAAATAAGTATCAAACAGCTTTTTAAATGCTAAGAAAAATTTGTGGAGCCTGGGAGTCGAACCCAGGACCTCCTGGTGTGAGAACTGGCTGCTGACCAGTCGAGCTAGTAGAGGGGAGTTGATGTGGATCAGTTCTGGTGGTACATAACCTGTTGGCTTGAGTTGAAATAAAAAAAAATACTAATGGCGCACCACGGTGAGGTGCGCCATTAGTATGGATACACTAATGGCGCACCACGATGAGGTGCGCCATTAGTATTGTGCCCACGGTGAGGTGCCCGATCTCCCCTTCCCTCTCCCCCTTCGCCCGATCCCTCCTTCCCTCTCCCCCTCGCCAGTTCCATCTCCCTCTCGATCCACCGCCGCCGCCGCCGCTGCCCTGACCCACTGCTCGCCCTCGCCCTCGCCCTCTCCCTCCCTCGCCCTCTCCCTCGCCCTAGATCCCCTTCCCCTCTCCTCTCCCGACGCCGCTGCCCCGCTGCCTCGACGCTGCCCCGCCGCCCCGACGCCGCCTCGATGCCGCCCCGCCGCCTCGACTCTGCCCCGACGCCGCTACCCCGCCACCTCGACGCTGCCCCGCCGCCTCGACGCGACCCCGCCGCCCGGACACCGCCCCGTCCACACCACCGTCCCGCCGCCCGGACGCCGCCCCGTCCACACCACCGGACGCCGCCTCCTCCACCCCGGCCCGCTCCTCCAAGGTAAGCTACCGCCCCGACCCCTATCCCCTTCCCTCCTCCCATCCCATCTCCATATGAGCATGATAATTTGCACTCAGCTTCCGCCAGGACCAGTTTGATGCACATTTCATTCATTGCCTCGAGTAAAATTATTTATTAATGCAGAATGATTATGATCCATGCATTTGAATTCCTATTCGCTGATGACCTTTTGAATTGCAGGCAAAGACAACTCGTGAGAGGACCCTACCCCTGGAGAATACTGTGGTCCGAGAGGTATGCATGGAGACGAGTTTTGCTTCCCGCAGTTGCATGTTCATCTGGATGCTTTGCTTCCTGTTGTTGATATTGTTTCAGTAGGTTGTCTGATCTGTCTTGTAGCATGAATTTTAGCGCAGCTTATTATCCCACGGTTGACTTTAGCCGACACGATGGGCTATGTATTTTTAGTTCTCCAGTGGTGTCATCCTAGATTAATTCACTCACATCATAGTTGTTCCTCTTGGTTCACTGGAACACTTTTTCATGTAACCAGATGTTTTAGTATGAACATTGTATGGCTGTCTTGTTTTACACTGGAGATTAGTTAGTCTCCTGGAAGGATGGGGATATCAGGGTGTAGATGATTTGTACTGCGGTTGTCTGATCTGTCTTGTAGCATGCTTTTTTTTACTTGCCGTGGCTTTGCTCAGATTCCTATAATTTAGAGAAGCATATTGTTATATGATTAACTCTGGCCAACACGATGGGCTGTGCATTTTTAATTTTCCAGCGGGTGTGATGTTAGCTTAGTTTACTGTATCGTTGCTCTTGGTTCACAGGTTTTTAGTATGAAGAATGCGTTATTATTTGTGTCTGCCTTTGATTGTTTTTCATTGGAGAATTAGTTGTGTCTCTCCTGGAAAGGGTGAGGGGATACAAAAGACTGGAAGGTAGATTGCAATCAGATGAGATGATATGTGGTCTGATAAGACGCTTTCTGTCCTGTTGGTGATATATGTTTTGTGTAGGTTGCTTCCACCAGTGATGCATACATGCACAATGAACCAGTGATGCCTTGCTTCCACCAGAAGGAAAGTGAAGGAGAAAAATGAACACGATGATCATCAAGTCAACTGGTTATTGGTCGATAGTATAGACAACTAGCTACACTGAGTGACGAAACTAAACAAGCCTGCCTGACCACCCGTCCATCCTACATGAGGGCAATTATGCCTGAACCACGGAACTATTTAATTTTTTATATAACTCATAAAACAAAAAAAAATGGCTCCATTGGGTTTTGGTGCTTCCCCATGGCCAGGACAAGATAACTTTATCATTGTGCTATGAGATTAAACAGGGAGAGGGATGCTAACGCTCCTTTTGCTTGGCAGTATAAAGTACTAGTAAGTATAGATAAGAGGTTGGTTTTTTGAGGAATCAACAGTTAACGGGTGAGGCTCAGGCTGCAGTGATGGCTGCAGTATAAAGTAATATTCTTGTTTCGGTGTACATATGTAGGACACAAACAATTAAGGTGTCTATTTTGATTTAGTGCCTTTGCCTCCACTGCCTTTATCTGGATTGAAGCTTGCTTGTGTTTACTTCTGATTACAAGATCTCCATACTCGGAGATTTCTTTATATATGTTGTAGTATAAATATATTGTTTTGTCATTCTGTAATTGTTAGTGGAATTTACATTGTAAATGTTAGTGGGTTTACAGTGTACTTCTAGTGGATTTTTGCTCTGTATTTGCTAGTGGCATTTTTACTGAAACTAAATTGAAAATGGGACTCTGTGCACCAAGTGCATGCATGCTGCTGCTGCTGCTGCTGTACTACTTGTCAAGTGATGCTGCTGCTGCTATCTGCGAGTTGCTGCTGCTAGTTGTGATTTTGTCAAGTGATGCTGCTGCTACTTGTGATCTTCTAAAATGACCCCTTTCTCCTGAAACGTTGATTAATTTCCGTTTCGGTTGAGAAATGGGGCACTCCAAGGTCAAGAAAATTAGCAAAGGTCATGCCCAATTTTCTTGACCTAGAAGGTGCCCGATTCTCAACCGAAATAAAAATTAATTTGCTTTAGTGGTTGGATTAGTTTAGTATTTTTTTCACACACTCAGACACCCTTGCTTGCCATGTGTGTGAGAGAGATAGTGAGAGGAGACAAGAAGAAGGGGGTTAGGAAGATGTTGCCTGCTCATCAAAGCTAACCATCTCCCCCTTTTCACCCCTTTTCCTTTGTCTTTTGTGGGTTGCAAGGAAGCTACTGTCTTAGCTAGCTTAGCTTGTGCACAAATCCCAGTGTTACAATCTAGAAAATTAGCCTGCAAAGATGAGGTCCCATGCTGGCTGTACCACTGCATCATGCAACAGTGCCTTCAAGATCCAAGGCAATATCACAGACATCATAGGCAATTTGACCAAACTCACAACGTTGTATCTTTGCAGCAACCAACTTTCTAGACACACCCCTCAAGAACTAGGTTACCCTGAGAATTAGGTTATTTGGTCAACTTAGAGATCTTGTTCCTTGACAATAACCAACTTTTTGACCAAACTTTGTTTCTATTTAGAGAGAAACATGGCCCACAACGATGAGGCCGGGGGTTCGGGCGGCAAGGCATTCTGGGAGCTGTCCCAGGAGCTGGAGGAACAACCTCACTTGTATGAGGCCGCCGCCTTCCCCACCGATCCTGAGACCACAGATGGTGCCGCCAAGGATGACCACACTGATGCCACCACTGATGGTGCCGCCGAGGATGCCACCACTGATGATGGCGGCGCACGCACAGATGGTAGCCAACCGAAGAGGCAACGGAAGGACCGGCGCCCGATCGTGCTCCGCACCCTCAAGGAGGAAGTTACTGAAGTGGACTCCAACGGGAATCCAACGGCGCCCGAACGAATAGTCAAGGGGTACTCGCTTCAGCTCGGGTGCATTGTCTGGAGCACCGTCTCGATCAACACCGAGAACCTGAGGCATCCTGACCGAGGGAATTTGCGCAACCTCCTCTTCACGAAGCTGCACGAACGATACAAGTTCCCCGCTGAATTTGAAAACACAAGCCTCAAAGGGAATAAAGTGAACAATGCTGCCGTCACGAAGATGAGCAAGGCCCTGTCTACTTGGAAAAGCAATGTGAAGAGAATGATCGAGAAAGGTGAGGGTTATCAGAAGATCAAGGAGAAAAATCCTTCGATCACCAAAGATGACTACAACGACTTCAAGATCAATTGCTCGAGCACCGCAAGCTCCCAATCAAGTGAGTGGGGGAAACAAATGCGGGAGCTGAACATAGGGGAACACACACTCGGTCCCGGCGGTTACAGAGTGGCGGAGCCTATATGGGACAAGGAGGAGGCGGACCGTGCCGAGCAAGGCCTACCGCCCCTCTTCGATAAATACGGTGACAAGCAGACCAGGAACTTTGTCAGGGCCCGGTACAAGAAGGACCCGAAAACAAAGGAGCTTACCACGGATCCGAAGACCAGGCAGCTTGAGCTTGTTCTGGTAAGGAATACACCCCCGCGTAATTAGCTCCATATGGTTGCATTCTAATTAATGAAGCCAAATTTCTAAATGGTTCACATTCCTTCCGCAGGCGACTGAAAGCAGTAGCGCGGGGTCGACTAAGAGCAACCCTTGGGACACCACTCTAAATAGGGGGTTGAATGTAATGAAGAACAAGGATAAGCTCAGTAAGCCGACATCAGCTGGTCGTGTGGCCGGCAAAGGCTTGTCGACAAAATGGGGGTCATACTATACCGCTGGTGTGCGGAAGGAGAAAAAGACCAGCTCAGAAAGCCAGGCGCGAGAGGTTCAAGAACTCAAGGCACAGGTGGCGCGGATTCCGGAGATTGTCCAAGAGCAAGTGGAACAACGACTCGGAGCGACGATCACCGCCCTTGTGCCTACCTTGATCTCGGGGTTGAGTGCGTGGATTGCGGGCGGCTAACAGGGGCCGCCCCCGATTCCTAGCTTCACGGCCAGCAACTCGCATAATGCGATGGCGGGGCCATTGGTGCCTCCGGCGGAGGCGGCATTGGTGTCTCCGACGCCGGCACGGGAGCTTAATGCACCCGAGTGTACGCTGGCCGGCACCTCTTCAGCAAGCGGCCCCTCCGTCAACTGCACGCCCACCGTTGGCGGTGCCTCGACATTAGCCGAGCTCGACGCCATCATCACGGTAACTAATTAAGCCTCTCTTGGCCGAGGACTTCATCTCCTTGCCTTTGACTGGGCATCTGACGCCCTACATGTTTTCGCAGGGCGCCGCCGACGTTCCGTGCACTCTCCTCCACTTCGTGAAGAACGAGTTGGTCGATGTCGCCAAGGGCAAAATCGTTCAACCGGGCAACCCCTTGTTCCACGGTACCCAGATGCCACCCAACTTGTTTAGGGTTCAACTGGTTCGGGTGCTGCCAGGCTGCGACGACTTGTTACCTCCGATTCGACCCGTCGGGGCCGACGATGAAGACGTGATGACCCTCAGCGCCTGCCTGAGCTGGCCCCTGCTTTGGCCGAAGAGCCAGATTCGTTTGGGGGCGGGGGACACCACCCCAAAGACAACACCGCCAGTCGTGCCGGCGCCAAGTCGGCCCCATGGCAAGACCACCGTAACGGTGCCGGACATCCCTATGCCACTAGATCCAAACATGCATATGGCACAGGATCAGAACGACGACGACGACGACGACGATGATACATTTGGCAATGTCGATCAATACTTTGCCGAGCATGGGTACGATGGCGACTTCATGGGGCCTCCTTCTCAAGAACCAAACCCAACAAAAGACGTGTGCGATCTAGCTCGTACCGCGGAGAAGCCAAGTTACAACAGGCGCCGTCTGGCATTCAGCTCTCAGGAGACGCCTCCAGCTGCCGACTTCACTGAGCCTCAGATAGGCGAGGTGCGAAATATTATCAGCCCCAACACACTCAAGAAGGCGGTCTGTGAGCAGAACTCGGTCCCATTACAGGAGAAGAAGAAGGCACGCAAAAGAAAGACTAAGAAGGGTGCGAGCCAGCCGGCACCGAGTACGATCCGTGCTCAGGACGGGCCACCTTCACCGCAGGATATCTTGAGGAGGGTGCATGTGGCGGGTAGGGCGATGCTACCGACAAATATGCTCAATGCTGCAACCGGTGCTATGCGGAGTCTGCATGACAGTGTTCTTGCTTTGGAGAAGCGGCGTCTCAGAGAGAAGGATGTGGCATACCCGGTTTTCGCGGCCAAGGTGCCAGAGGGCAAGGGCTTTGTGGATAACTTCATCGGGCATACGATCGTCCTGCGTTTTGATGACATCCACGCTATGTTGAACCTTCATCCGCTGCACTACACCTTCGTTCGGCTATTTTCGCTGAGTATGGAGATGCGGATCATTCGCGACAAGACCCCGGACATCGTGATAGTCGACCCCTTCTACATGCGTGCCAAAATCTTGGGCAGCGCTGGGGACCGGCAAGTCGCGAGTTCTTACCTCGAAGGCGTCATTCTGGCAAACCAAGATAAGGATAACTTCCTCGTGCCTTACTTTCCCGAGTAAGTCCTCCCCTCAACCGGCCCGTAACATATGAATTCTTACATTTCGATCGTTTTTCTTTTAACATTCCGTGTTTTCTGCAGTGACACACATTGCACGCTCATCCTCCTAAGCCCCAAATATTCCATGGCCACGTATTTCGACCCGGACTGTCAGTCGAACGTAGACTACACAAATGTCAAGAAGGTTCTTGATGATGTTCTCCCCGGCTACGCCCAATCTGGAGGCACCTTCACCAGGCCTATTCGTAAGTACGGCAAGCACGTGTTCTCCCACAATACGACGTTCTGCTGCGTCAAGCAGCCGCCTGGCGGTCAGAAGGGTGCCTACTACGCCATCCATCACATGCGGGCGATCGTACGGGACCATCATCAACTTCTGCTACCGAGTAAACTCAAAGATTGGGCCGCGAGCGTGTCGGCAATCTAGGACGCGGACCTCCGACAAGAATTCTTTCGCATCCAGTCAGAGTTTGCGGAAATCATCCATCAAGATGTCCTTCGTACCTCGGGGCAGTTCTACCTCAGAAATCAACCGTCCAATAGTGACATCGACACAATGCTACGAATGCAGGATGACAACGCCCGTTCTTTCATGACTCCCACGATAGACGGCGGCTTCATCCATGCTCCGGTCCCTTGAGTCGAGTTGTCTAGTTCTGAACATCGATTGGCTCATGTTGTAATTAAACTTTAATGAACTTGTAGTATGTCTCTTTGGTTTCGAGAGTCGTTCAACTTAGATGTAATCGATACTATTAATGTCTTGCTTTTCTCTTCCGATCGTTCTGTTGCATACTTATATATTGCTTATGTATTGTCTGTGAATTGGTACTAACATTTCGTTTGGCTAGTGCATACGATGCCGACGTATGTCGTGTACAAGGGTAAGGTTCCCGGAGTCTACGATGACTGGAAGGAGTGTTGGAGACAGGTTCACCGATTCAGTGGTAACAGTTACAAAGGGTACACCACTAGGGCCGAGGCCGAATCTAGATATGCCCACTATCTAGCGGGAGAGGGGAGGGAGCGTTGGAGGAACCGAATGAAGACGAGTTTCATCGTGATGATGCTCATCGTGATGACCGCAGCTCTCTTCTATGTGATGGTAGTTTAGATGATCGATATCGACTTGTAATGTGAAGACAGACTTGCTACTCGCAGTCTCGAGACTTGTAATATAATGTTCTATCTTTGTTCGGTCTTTTCAATTCGGAGACTAATATGATGAATTGTATTCGGAGACTAATATGATGAATTGTATTCAAAGACTAATCTTCTATTGTATTTGATGAATCTGTTGTTGATGTGTGATGTCTATATTTTGTCAAATTATACATTTTGTAACCTGTGCAAAAAACAGAAAATAAAAAAATTAAAAAAAAACTAATATTCATACTAATGGCGCATCACATGACAGTGCGCCATTAGTATGACAGTGCATACTAATGGCGCATCACTGGGCAGTGCGCCATTAGTATGCCGCGGTTACTAATGGCGCATCCGGAGGTGGTGCGCCATTAGTATGCCAAAGCACCTGGGTATACATGGCCCCTGGGAGGCATACTAATGGCGCACCTGGCCTATACTAATGGCGCACCCGAGGTGCGCCATTAGTATACCAGATACTAATGGCGCACCAGGTGGTGCGCCATTAGTAAAAATTACTAATGGCGTGCTGTTAATGGCGCACCACAGATGCGCCATTAATGGCCATATTAGGTGCGCCATTAGTAGGGGTTTTTCTAGTAGTGGACAGTTCGTTGTTTCGAAGCACCACGTGATGATCGGGTGTTAGATTCTTACGTTCACATACAATGGGTGTAAGCCAGATTTACACACGCGAAACACTTAGGTTGACTTGACGAGCCTAGCATGTACAGACATGGCCTCGAAACACAAGAGACCGAAAGGTCGAGCATGAGTCGTATGGTAGATACGATCAACATGAAGATGTTCACCGATGTTGACTAGTCCGTCTCACGTGATGATCGGACACGGCCTAGTTGACTCGGATCATGTAATCACTTAGATGACTAGAGGGATGTCTATCTGAGTGGGAGTTCATAAGATGAACTAAATTATCCTGAACATAGTCAAAAGGTCTTCGCAAATTATGTCGTAGCTCGCGCTTTAGTTCTACTGTTTAGATATGTTCCTAGAGAAAAATTAAGTTGAAAGTTGATAGTAGCAATTATGCAGACAGTAGAAGGCTTATGTCCTTAATGCACAGCTTAGTGTGCTAAACCTCGAACGTCGTCTGTGGATGTTTTGAACATCTGACATACACCAAAGACGTTTTGAAACGTCGCGAAACATATGAGATGTTTTGAGGGCTGAAATTGGGATTTCAGGCTCGTGCCCACGTCAAGAGGTATAAGACCTCCGACGATTTTCTTAGCCTACAAACTAAGGGAGAAAAGCTCAATTGTTGAGCTTGTGCTCAGATTGTCTGAGTACAACAATCATTCGAATCGAGTGGGAGTTGATCTTCCAGATGAGATAGTGATGTTTCTCCGAAGTCATTACCACCAAGCTGCTAGAGCTTCGTGATGAACTATAATATATCAGGGACATATATGATGATCCTTGAGATATTCACGATATTTGTAGAAATCAAGAAGGAGCATCAATTGTTGATGGTTGGTGAAACCACTAGTTTCAAGAAGGGAAAGGGCAAGAAAGGGATACTTCATGGAACAATAAATCAGTTGCTGTTCTAGTGAAGAAACCCAAAGTTGAACCCAAGCCCGAGACTAAGTGCTTCTGTAATAAGGGGAACAGCCACTGGAGCAGAATTACCCTAGATACTTGGTAGATTAGAAGGCTGGCAAGGTCGATAGAAGTATATTGGATATACATTGTGTTGATGTGTGCTTTACTAGTACTCCTAGTAGCACCAGGGTATTAGATACCGGTTCGGTTGCTAAGTGTTAGTAACTCGAAATAAAAGCTACGGAATAAACGGAGACTAGCTAAAGGTGAGCTGATGATATGTGTTGGAAGTGTTTCCAATGTTGATATGATCAAGTATCGCACGCCCCCTCTACCATCGAGATTGGTGTTAAACCTAAATAATTGTTATTTGGTGTTTGCGTTGAGCATAGACATGATTGGATTATGTCTATCGCAATACGGTTATTCATTTAAGGAGAATAATGGTTACTCTGTTTATTTGAATAATACCTTCAATGGTCTTGCACCTAAAATGAATGGTTTATTGAATCTCGATCGTAGTGATACACATGTTCATGCCAAAAGATATAAGATAGTATTGATAGTATTGATAGTACCACCTACTTGTGGCACTGCCACGTAAGTCATATTGGTATAAAACGCATGAAGAAGCTCCATGTTGATGGATCTTTGGGCTCACTCGTTTTGAAAAGTTTGAGACATGCGAACCATGTCTATTGGTGTATATGCATGAAGAAACTCCATGCAAATGGACCATTTGGACTCACTTGATTTTGAATCACTTGAGACATGCAAATCATACCACATGGGCAAGATGACTGAAAGCCTCGGTTTCAGTAAAATGGAACTAGAAAAGCAACTTGTTGGAAGTAATACATTTTGATGTGTGCAGTCCAATGAGTGCTGAGGCGTGTAGTGGATATCGTTATGTTCTTACTTCACAGATGATTTGAGTAGATGTTGACTATATTTACTTGATGAATCACGAGTCTGAATTATTGAAAGGTTCAAGTAATTTTAGGGTGAAGTTGAAAGATCATCATGATAAGAGGATAAAAGATCTATGATATGATCATAGAGATGAATATCTGAATTACGAGTTTGGCACAGAATTAAGACATTGTGGAAATTGTTTCACAACTAATACAGCCTGGAACACCATAGTGTGATGGTGTGTCCGAACATCATAACTGCACCCTATTGGATATGATGCATACCATGATGTCTCTTATCGAATTACCACGATAGTTTATGGGTTAGGCATTAGAGACAACCACATTCACTTTAATAGGGCACAACGTAATTCCGATGAGATGACACCGTATGAACTATGGTTTAGAGAAACCTAAGCTGCCATTTCTTAAAAGTTTGGGGCTGCGACGCTTATGTGGAAAAGTTTCAGGCTAATAAGCTCGAACCCAAAGCGGATAAACGCATCTTCATAGGACACCCAAAACAGTTGGGTATACCTCCTGTCTCAAATCCGAAAGCAATAAGGGATTGTTTCTAGAATCGGGTCCTTTCTCGAGGAAAAGTTTCTCTCGAAAGAATTGAGTGGGAGGATGGTGGAGACTTGATGAGGTTATTGAACCGTCTCTTCAACTAGTGTGTGGCAGGGCATAGGGAGTTGTTCCTGTGGCACCTATACCAATTGAAGTGGAAGCTTATGATAGTGATCATGAAACTTCAGATCAAGTCACTACCAAACCTCGTGGGATGACAAGGATGCGTGCTACTTCAGAGTGGTACGTAATCCTGTCTTGGAAGTCATGTTGCTAGACAACAATGAACCTACGAGCTATGGAGAAGCGATGGTGGGCCCGGATTCCGATAAATGGCTCGAGGCCATAAAATCCGAGAGAGGATCGATGTATGAAAATGAATTGTAGACTTTGGAAGAACTACTAGATGGTCGTAAGGCTGTTAGGTACATATGGATTTTAAAAGGAAGACGGACAATGATGGTAAATGTCACCATTGAGAAAGCTCGACTTGTCATTAAGAAGTTTCCCGACAAGTTCAAGGAGTTGACTACGGTGGGACTTTCTCACTCGTAGAAATGCTAAGAGTCTGTTGGAATTATATTAGCGATTACTGCATTATTTATGAAATCTTGCAGATAGGATGTCAAAACATTGTTTCCTCGACGATTTTTCTTGAGGAAAGGTTGTATGTGATACAACCGGAAGGTTTTGTCAATCCTGAAACAATGCTAATAAGTATGCAAAGCTCCAGCAGTCCTTCTAAGGACTGGAGTAAGCATCTCGGAGTTGGAATGTATGCTTGGTGATGATCAAAGATTTTGGATTTATACAAAGTTTATGAGAAACTTGTATTTCCAAAGAAGTGAGTGGGAGCACTATAGAATTTCTGATGAGTATATGTTGTTGACATATTGTTGATCAGAAATGACGTAGAATTTCTGGAAAGCATATAGGGTTATTTGGAAAGTGTTTTTCAATGGAAAGCCTGGATTAAGCTACTTGAACATTGAGCATCAAGATCTATAAGGATAGATCAAAACGCTTAATGGTACTTTCAAATGAGCACATACCTTGACATGATCTTGAAGGTGTTCAAGATGGATCAGTCAAAGAAGGAGTTCTTGCCTGAGTTGTAAGGTATGAAGTTAAGACTTAAAGCTCGACCACGGCAGAATAGAGAGAAAGGACGAAGGTCATCCCCTATGCTTAAGACATAGGCTCTATAGTATGCTATGTTGTGTACCGCACCTGAAATGTGCCTTGCCATGAGTCAGTCAAGGGGTACAAGAGTGATCCAAGAATGGCTCACAGGACAGCGGTCAAAGTTATCCTTAGTAACTAGTGGACTAAGGAATTTTCTCGATTATGGAGGTGGTAAAAGAGTTCGTCGTAAAGGGTTACGCCGATGCAAACTTTGACACTAATCCAGATTATTCTGAGTAGTAAACTGGATTTGTATAGTAGAACAGTTATTTGGAATAGCTCCAAATGTAGCATAGTAGTTGCATCTACAAGATGACATAGAAATTTGCGAAGTACATACGGATCTGAAAGATTCAGACCCGTTGACTATAACCTCTCTCACAAGCATAACATGATCAAACCCAGAACTCTTGGGTGTTAGTCACATGGGGATGTGACCTTGAGTGTTAATCATGCATCGATGTGAACTGGATTATTGACTCTAGTGCAAGTGGGAGACTATTGGAAATATGCCCTAGAGGCAATAATAAATTGATTATTATTATATTTCCTTGTTCATGATAATCGTTTATTATCCATGCTAGAATTGTATTGATAGGAAACTCAGATACATGTGTGGATACATAGACAACACCATGTCCCTAGTAAGCCTCTAGTTGACTAGCTCGTTGATCAATAGATGGTTACGGTTTCCTAACCATGGACATTGGATGGTTGATAACGGGATCACATCATTAGGAGAATGATGTGATGGACAAGACCCAATCCTAAGCATAGCACAAGATCGTGTAGTTCGTATGCTAAAGCTTTTCTAATGTCAAGTATCATTTCCTTAGACCATGAGATTGTGTAACTCCCGGATACCGTAGGAATACTTTGGGTGTGCCAAACGTCACAACGTAACTGGGTGACTATAAAGGTGCACTACGGGTATCTCCAAAAGTGTCTGTTGGGTTGGCACGAATCGAGACTGGGATTTGTCACTCTGTGTGACGGAGAGGTATCTCTGGGCCCACTCGGTAGGACATCATCATAATGTGCACAATGTGACCAAGGAATTGATCACAGGATGATGTGTTATAGAACGAGTAAAGAGACTTGCCGGTAACGAGATTGAACAAGGTATCGGGATACCGACGATCGAATCTCGGGCAAGTATCATACCAATAGACAAAGGGAATTGTATTCGGGATTGATTAAGTCCTTGACATCGTGGTTCATCCGATGAGATCATCGTGGAGCATGTGGGAGCCAACATGGGTATCCATATCCTGCTGTTGGTTATTGACCGGAGAACGTCTCGGTCATGTCTGCATGGTTCCCAAACCCGTAGGGTCTACACACTTAAGGTTCGATGACGCTAGGGTTATAAAGGAAGTTTGTATGTGGTTACCGAATGTTGTTCGGAGTCCCGGATGAGATCCCGGACGTCACGAGGAGTTCCGGAATGGTCCAGAGGTAAAGATTTATATATGGGAAGTCCTATTTTGGTCACCGGAAAAGTTTCGGGTTTTATCGGTAACGTACCGGGACCACCGGGAGGGTCCCGGGGGTCCACCAAGTGGGGCCACCAGACCCGGAGGCTTGCATGGGCCAAGAGTGGTAAGGGACCAGCCCCTGAGTGGGCTGGTGCACCTTCCCCAAGGCCCAAGGCGCAAGGGAAGAGGAAAGGGGGCAAACCCTAAGGGCAGATGGGCCCTAAGGCCCATGCTCCCTGCGCCTCCCTCTCCTCCCCCTCTTGGCCGCCACCCCAAACCCATATAGGGCTGCCGCCCCTCTAGGGGTGGGAACCCTAGAGGGGGCGTACCCTCCTCCCTCTCCCCTATATATAGTTGAGGTATTTGGGGCTGCAGACATACGAGTTTGGACCTCTCCATGGCGCAGCCCTGCATCTCTCCTTCCTCCTCTCCCGCGGTGCTTGGCGAAGCCCTGCAGGATTGCCACGCTCCTCCACCACCACCACGCCGTTGTGCTGCTGCTGGATGGAGTCTTCCTCAACCTCTCCCTCTCTCCTTGCTGGATCAAGGCATGGGAGACGTCACCGGGCTGTAGGTGTGTTGAACGCGGAGGTGCCGTCCGTTCGGCACTAGGATCTCCGGTGATTTGGATCACGACGAGTACGACTCCTTCAACCCCGTTCTCTTGAACGCTTCCGCATAGCGATCTACAAGGGTATGTAGATGCACTCTCCTTCCCTCGTTGCTGGTTTCTCCATAGATAGATCTTGGTGACACATAGGAAAATTTTGAATTTCTGCTACGTAACCCAACACGGTGTTGTTTAGATATTCAGAGCCATCATAATATTCTTCAATCTGATCATCATCTGGCCCGCGAGGATTGCGTATGATATTGAACAGGGCCTCTTCTCCCTCTCTGCCGGTATTGTCCGCCATAGGTTTTGTTTAACTAATCCAAAAGAAATATATTCAAATTACAATGCATGGATGCAATCAATTAATAAGGAAAAACTGAATCAATCATAGTACATAATAAGCATCATCTAATATAATCTCGAATACGTCGTCTCGAATAATAGACATAATCTCGAATACATCGTCTCGAATAATATATATAATCTCGAATAAATCATCTCGAATATTATATATCGAATACATCACTAGCTAGCTAGCTAATAAAGATCGAATACTAGAGAGTAATCTAGGTGGTGGACAACCAAAGTGAAGGAACCATCACTGGATCATAGCTCGGGTGATCTCCCCAAAGAACCTGCCAGGTATTGGAGAACCTGACATCCATAGCAGCCATGTAGCGATGGACGTGCTCGTCCACCTCCCTGACACGGCGACTGTAGGATCTAGAAGTTGTTGTGTCTAGAGGGGGGTGATTAGACACTCAATGCTAAATTTGCAATTTTTAGGCTTTTTCGGTTTAAGTGGAGTTTTAGGCACAATTTCAACAATACATATCAAGCAAGTATGCAAAGAGTGTATAGGCAGCGGAAAGTAAAGCATGCAACTTGCAAGAATGTAAAGGGAAGGGTTTGGAGAATTCAAACGCAATTGGAGAGACGGATGTTTTTCCCGTGGTTCAGATAGGTGGTGCTATCCTACATCCACGTTGATGGAGACTTCAACCCACGAAGGGTAACAGTCGCGCGAGTCCATGGAGGGCTCAACCCACGAAGGGTCCACGAAGAAGCAACCTTGTCTATCCCAGCATGGCCATCGCCCACGAAGGACTTGCCTCACTAGCGGTATATCTTCACGAAGTAGGCGATCTCCTTGCCCTTACAAACTCCTTGGTTCAACTCCACAATCTTGTCGGAGGCTCCCAAGTGACACCTAGCCAATCTAGGAGACACCACTCTCCAAGAAGTAACAAATGGTGTGTAGGTAATGAACTCCTTGCTCTTGTGCTTCAAATGATAGTCTCCCCAACACTCAACTCTCTCTCATAGGATTTGGATCTGGTGGAAAGAAGATTTGAGTGGAAAGCAACTTGGGGAAGGCTAGAGATCAAGATTCATATGGTAGGAATGGAATATCTTGGTCTCAACACATGAGTAGGTAGTTCTTTCTCAGAAATAGGATGCTGGAAGTGTAGGCTTAGTCTGATGGCTCTCTCTTCGAATGAAGAGAACGTGGAGGGGTATTTATTGTTGGGGAACGTTGCAGAAAATAAAAATTTTCCTACTCGTTTCACCAAGATCATCTAGGAGTTCATCTAGCAACGAGTGAATAGATGCATCTACATACCTTGTAGATCGCGAGCGGAAGCGTTCAAAGAACGGGGATGATGTAGTCGAACACGACGTGATCCAAATCACCGGAGATCCTAGCACCGAACGGACGGCACCTCCGCGTTCAACACACGTACGGAAACAGCCACGTCTCCTCCTTCTTGATCCAGCAAGGGAGGGAGGAGAGGTTGAGGGAGATGGCACCAGCAGCAGCATGACGGCGTGGTGTTGATGGAGCTGCAGTACTCCGGCAGAGCTTCGCTAAGCAATAAGGAGATGGAGGAGGTGTTGGGGAGGGAGAAGGAGGCAACCAAAGGCCAAGGACTCAAGGTATGAAGTCCCTCCTCTCCCCCACTATATATAGGGGTGCCAAGGGGGGTGGCCGGCCCTAGGAGATCCAATCTCCTAGGGGGTGCGGCGGCCAAGGGGGGTTTCCCTCCCCCCAAGGCACCTAGGAGGTGCCTTACCCTCCTAGGACTCTTGCCCCCTTGAACCCTAGGCGCATGGGCCTATGTGGGGCTGGTGCCCTTGGCCCAAGCAGGCCAAGGCGCACCCCCTACAGCCCATGTGGCCCCCGGGGATGGGTGGCCCCACCCGGTGGGCCCCCGGGACCCCTCCGGTGGTCCCGGTACAATACCGATAACCCCGAAACTTGTCCCGATGCCCGAAACAGGACTTCCCATATATAAATCTTTACCTCCGGACCATTCCGGAACTCCTCGTGACGTCCGGGATCTCATCCGGGACTCCGAACAACATTCGGGTTACTGCATATACATATCCCTACAACCCTAGCGTAACTGAACCTTAAGTGTGTAGACCCTACGGGTTCGGGAGACATGTAGACATGACCGAGATCGCTCTCCGGTCAATAACCAACAGCGGGATCTGGATACCCATGTTGGCTCCCACATGCTCCACGATGATCTCATCGGATGAACCACGATGTCGAGGATTTAATCAACCCCGTATGCAATTCCCTTTGTCAATCGATATGTTACTTGCCCGAGATTCGATCGTCGGTATCCCAATACCTCGTTCAATCTTGTTACCGGCAAGTCACTTTACTCGTACCGTAATGCATGATCCCGTGACCAAACACTTGGTCACTTTGAGCTCATTATGATGATGCATTACTGAGTGGGCCCAGTGATATCTCTCCGTCATACGGAGTGACAAATCCCAGTCTCGATCCATATAAAACAATAGATACTTTCGGAGATACCTGTAGTGCACCTTTATAGTCACCCAGTTACGTTGTGACGTTTGATACACCCAAAGCACTCCTACGGTATCCAGGAGTTATACGATCTCATGGTCGAAGGAAGAGATACTTTGACATTGCAAAACTCTAGCAAACGAACTATACGATCTTGTGCTATGTTTAGGATTGGGTCTTGTCCATCACATCATTATCCTAATGATGTGATCCCGTTATCAATGACATCCAATGTCCATAGCCAGGAAACCATGACTATCTATTGATCAACGAGCTAGTCAACTAGAGGCTTACTAGGGACATGTTGGTGTCTGTTATTCACACATGTATTACGATTTCCGGATAACACAATTATAGCATGAATAAAGACAATTATCATGAACAAAGAAATATAATAATAATGCTTTTATTATTGCCTCTAGGGCATATTTCCAACAGTCTCCCACTTGCACTAGAGTCAATAATCTAGTTACATTGTGATGAATCGAACACCCATGGAATTCTGGTGTTGATCATGTTTTGCTCTTGGGAGAGGTTTAGTCAACGGATCTGCTACATTCAGGTCCGTATGTACTTTACAAATCTCTATGTCTCCATCTTGAACATTTTCACGGATGGAGTTGAAGCGACGCTTGATGTGCCTTGTCTTCTTGTGAAACCTGGGCTCCTTGGCAAGTGCAATAGCTCCAGTGTTGTCACAGAAGAGCTTGATCGGCCCCGACGCATTGGGTATGACTCCTAGGTCGGTGATGAACTCCTTCACCCATATTGCTTCATGTGCTGCCTCCGAGGCTGCCATGTACTCCGCTTCACATGTAGATCCCGCCACGACGCTCTGCTTGCAACTGCACCAGCTTACTGCCCCACCATTCAAAATATACACGTATCCGGTTTGTGACTTAGAGTCATCCAGATCTGTGTCGAAGCTAGCGTCGACGTAACCTTTTACGACGAGCTCTTCGTCACCTCCATAAACGAGAAACATTTCCTTAGTCCTTTTCAGGTACTTCAGGATATTCTTGACCGCTGTCCAGTGTTCCTTGCCGGGATTACTTTGGTACCTTCCTACCAAACTTACGGCAAGGTTTACATCAGGTCTGGTACACAGCATGGCATACATAATAGAACCTATGGCTGAGGCATAGGGGATGACACTCATCTCTTCTATCTCTGCTGCCGTGGTCGGACATTGAGCTGAGCTCAATTTCACACCTTGCAAAACAGGCAAGAACCCTTTCTTGGACTGATCCATTTTGAACTTCTTCAAAATCTTATCAAGATATGTGCTTTGTGAAAGACCTATGAGGCGTCTTGATCTATCCCTATAGATCTTGATGCCTAATATATAAGCAGCTTCTCCAAGGTCCTTCATTGAAAAACTCTTATTCAAGTAGGCCTTAATGCTGTCCAAAAGTTCTATATCATTTCCCATCAAAAGTATGTCATCTACATATAGTATGAGAAATGCTATAGAGCTCCCACTCACTTTCTTGTAAACACAGGCTTCTCCATAAGTCTGTGTAAACCCAAACGCTTTGATCATCTCATCAAAACGAATGTTCCAACTCCGAGATGCTTGCACCAGCCCATAAATCGAGCGTTGGAGCTTGCACACCTTGTCAGCATTTTTAGGATCGACAAAACCTTCCGGCTGCATCATATACAATTCTTCCTTAAGGAAACCATTAAGGAATGCCGTTTTGACGTCCATTTGCCAAATTTCATAATCATAAAATGCGGCAATTGCTAACATGATTCGGACGGACTTCAGCTTCGCTACCGGTGAGAAAGTCTCATCGTAGTCAACCCCTTGAACTTGTCGATAACCCTTAGCGACAAGCCGAGCTTTATAGATGGTCACATTACCATCCGCGTCTGTCTTCTTCTTAAAGATCCATTTATTTTCTATGGCTCGCCGTTCTACGGGCAAGTCAGTCAAAGTCCATACTTCGTTTTCATACATGGATCCTATCTCGGATTTCATGGCTTCTAGCCATTTGTCGGAATCCGGACCCGCCATCGCTTCTTCATAGTTCGAAGGTTCACCGTTGTCTAACAACATGATTTCCAAGACAGGGTTGCCGTACCACTCTGGTGCGGAACGTGTCCTCGTGGACCTTCGAATTTCAGTAGGAGCTTGATCAGAAGTATCTTGATCATTATCATTAACTTCCTCTCTAGTCGGTGCAGGCACCTCAGGAACATTTTCTTGAGTTGCGCCATTTTCCGGTTCAAGAGGTAATACTTCATCAAGCTCTACTTTCCTCCCACTTACTTCTTTCGAGAGAAACTCTTTCTCCAGAAAGGACCCATTCTTGGCAACAAAGATCTTGCCTTCGGATCTGAGGTAGAAGATATACCCAACAGTTTCTTTAGGGTATCCTATGAAGACGCATTTTTCCGATTTGGGTTCGAGCTTTTCAGGTTGAAGTTTCCTGACATAAGCATCGCATCCCCAAACTTTTAGAAATGACAGCTTAGGTTTCTTCCCAAACCATAATTCATACGGTGTCGTCTCAACGGATTTCGACGGGGCCCTATTTAAAGTGAATGCGGCAGTCTCTAAAGCATAGCCCCAAAAAGATAGTGGTAAATCGGCAAGAGACATCATAGATCGCACCATATCTAATAGAGTGCGATTACGACGTTCGGACACACCATTACGCTGAGGTGTTCCAGGCGGCGTGAGTTGTGAAACTATTCCACATTTTCTTAAGTGTGTACCAAACTCGTGACTCAAGTATTCTCCTCCACGATCTGATCGTAGAAACTTGATTTTCCTGTCACGTTGATTCTCAACTTCACTCTGAAATTCCTTGAACTTTTCAAAGGTCTCAGACTTGTGTTTCATTAAGTAGACATACCCATATCTACTCAAGTCATCAGTGAGGGTGAGAACATAACGATAGCCACCGCGAGCCTCAACACTCATTGGACCGCACACATCAGTATGTATGATTTCCAATAAGTTGGTTGCTCTCTCCATTGTTCCTGAGAATGGAGTCTTGGTCATTTTACCCATGAGGCATGGTTCGCACGTGTCAAATGATTCGTAATCAAGAGACTCTAAAAGTCCATCAGCATGGAGCTTCTTCATGCGTTTGACACCTATGTGACCGAGGCGGCAGTGCCACAAGTATGTGGGACTATCACTATCAATCTTACATCTTTTGGTACTTACACTATGAATATGTGTAGCATTACGCTCGAGATTCATAAAGAATAAACCATTCACCATCGGAGCATGACCATAAAACATATCTCTCATATAAATAGAACAACCATTATTCTCGGATTTAAATGAGTAGCCATCTCGAATTAAACGAGATCCTGATACAATGTTCATGCTCAAACTTGGCACAAAATAACAATTATTGAGGTTCAAAACTAATCCCGTAGGTAAATGTAGAGGTAGCGTGCCGACGGCGATCACATCGACCTTGGAACCATTCCCGACGCGCATCGTCACCTCGTCCTTCGCCAGTCTCCGTTTATTCCGCAGCTCCTGTTGTGTGTTACAAATATGAGCAACGGCACCGGTATCAAATACCCAGGAGTTACTACGATTACTGGTAAGGTACACATCAATTACATGTATATCAAATATACCTTTGGTTTTGCCGGCCTTCTTGTCCGCTAAGTATTTGGGGCAGTTCCGCTTCCAGTGACCACTTTCCTTGCAATAAAAACACTCAGTCTCGGGCTTGGGTCCATTCTTTGGCTTCTTCCCGGCAGCTTGCTTGCTGGGCGCGGCAACTACCTTGCCGTCCTTCTTGAAGTTCTTTTTACCCTTGCCCTTCTTGAACTTAGTGGTTTTATTGATCATCAACACTTGATGTTCCTTTCTGACTTCTACCTCTGCTGATTTCAGCATAGCAAATACTTCAGGAATGGTCTTTTCCATCCCCTGCATATTGAAGTTCATCACAAAGCTCTTGTAGCTCGGTGGAAGCGACTGGAGGATTCTGTCAATGACCGCATCATCCGGGAGATTAACTCCCAGCTGAGTCAAGCGGTTATGCAACCCAGACATAGTGAGTATGTGCTCACTGACAGAACTGTTTTCCTCCATCTTACAGCTGAAGAATTTGTCGGAGACTTCATATCTCTCGACCCGGGCATGAGCTTGGAAAACCATTTTCAGCTCTTCGAACATCTCATATGCTCCATGTCTCTCAAAACGCTTTTGGAGCCCCGGCTCTAGGCTGTAAAGCATGCCGCACTGAACGAGGGAGTAGTCATCAGAACGTGCCTGCCAAGCGTTCATAACGTCTTGTTCTGCAGGGAGAACAGGTGCATCACCTAGCGGTGCTTGTAGGACATAATCTTTCTTGGCAGCTATGAGGATGATCCTCAGGTTCCGGACCCAGTCCGTATAGTTGCTGCCATCGTCTTTCAGCTTGGTTTTCTCTAGGAACGCGTTGAAGTTGAGGACTACGTTGGCCATTTGATCTACAAGACATATTGTAAAAATTTAGACTAAGTTCATGATAATTAAGTTCATCTAATCAAATTATAATGAACTCCCACTCAGATTTGACATCCCTTTGGTCATCTAAGTGTTACACGATCCGAGTCGACTAGGCCGTGTCCGATCATCACGTGAGACGGACTAGTCATCGTCGGTGAACATTCTCATGTAGATCGTATCTTCCATACGACTCGTGTTCGACCTTTCGGTCTCCGTGTTCCGAGGCCATGTCTGTACATGCTAGGCTCGTCAAGTTAACCCTAAGTGTTTTCGCTGTGTAAAACTGTCTTACACCCGTTGTATGTGAACGTAAGAATCTATCACACCCGATCATCACGTGGTGCTTCGAAACGACGAACTGTAGCAACGGTGCACAGTTAGGGGAGAACACTTCTTGAAATTTTGTAAGGGATCATCTTATTTACTACCGTCGTTCTAAGTAAACAAGATGCATAAAACATAATAAACATCACATGCAATTATATAAAGTAGTGACATGATATGGCCAATATCATATAGCTCCTTTGATCTTCATCTTCGGGGCTCCATGATCATCTTGTCACCGGCATGACACCATGATCTCCATCATCATGATCTCCATCATCGTGTCTTCATGAAGTTGTCACGCCAACGACTACTTCTACTTCTATGACTAACGCGTTTAGTAATAAAGTAAAGTAGTTTACATGGCGTTCTTTAATGACACGCAGGTCATACAAAAAATAAAGACAACTCCTATGGCTCCTGCCGGTTGTCATACTCATCGACATGCAAGTCGTGATTCCTATTACAATAGCATGAACATCTCATACATGACATATAGATCATTCATCATTCATCACAACTTTGGCCATATCATATCACAAAGCACTTGCTGCAAAAACAAGTTAGACGTCCTCTAATTGTTGTTTGCAAGTTTTACGTGGCTGAAGTAGGGTTCTAGCAAGAACGTTTTCTTACCTACGTGAAACCACAACGTGATTTGTCAACTTCTATTTACCCTTCATAAGGACCCTTTTCATCGAATCCGCTTCAACTAAAGTAGGAGAGACAGACACCCGCCAGCCACCTTATGCAACTTGTGCATGTTAGTCGGTGGAACCGGTCTCACGTAAGCGTACGTGTAAGGTTGGTCCGGGCCGCTTCATCCCACAATACCGCTGAAGCAAGATAAGACTAGTAGCGGCAAGAAAGTTGACAAATCTACGCCCACAACCAATTGTGTTCTACTCGTGCAAGAAGAACTACGCATAGACCTAGCTCATGATGCCACTGTTGGGGAACGTTGCAGAAAATAAAAATTTTCCTACTCGTTTCACCAAGATCATCTAGGAGTTCATCTAGCAACGAGTGAATAGATGCATCTACATACCTTGTAGATCGCGAGCGGAAGCGTTCAAAGAACGGGGATGATGTAGTCGAACACGACGTGATCCAAATCACCGGAGATCCTAGCACCGAACGGACGGCACCTCCGCGTTCAACACACGTACGGAAACAGCCACGTCTCCTCCTTCTTGATCCAGCAAGGGAGGGAGGAGAGGTTGAGGGAGATGGCACCAGCAGCAGCACGACGGCGTGGTGTTGATGGAGCTGCAGTACTCCGGCAGAGCTTCGCTAAGCAATAAGGAGGTGGAGGAGGTGTTGGGGAGGGAGAAGGAGGCAACCAAAGGCCAAGGACTCAAGTCTGAAGTCCCTCCTCTCCCCCACTATATATAGGGGTGCCAAGGGGGGTGGCCGGCCCTAGGAGATCCAATCTCCTAGGGGGTGCGGCGGCCAAGGGGGGTTTCCCTCCCCCCAAGGCACCTAGGAGGTGCCTTACCCTCCTAGGACTCTTGCCCCCTTGAACCCTAGGCGCATGGGCCTATGTGGGGCTGGTGCCCTTGGCCCAAGCAGGCCAAGGCGCACCCCCTACAGCCCATGTGGCCCCCGGGGATGGGTGGCCCCACCCGGTGGGCCCCCGGGACCCCTCCGGTGGTCCCGGTACAATACCGATAACCCCGAAACTTGTCCCGATGCCCGAAACAGGACTTCCCATATATAAATCTTTACCTCCGGACCATTCCGGAACTCCTCGTGACGTCCGGGATCTCATCCGGGACTCCGAACAACATTCGGGTTACTGCATATACATATCCCTACAACCCTAGCGTAACTGAACCTTAAGTGTGTAGACCCTACGGGTTCGGGAGACATGTAGACATGACCGAGATCGCTCTCCGGTCAATAACCAACAGCGGGATCTGGATACCCATGTTGGCTCCCACATGCTCCACGATGATCTCATCGGATGAACCACGATGTCGAGGATTTAATCAACCCCGTATGCAATTCCCTTTGTCAATCGATATGTTACTTGCCCGAGATTCGATCGTCGGTATCCCAATACCTCGTTCAATCTTGTTACCGGCAAGTCACTTTACTCGTACCGTAATGCATGATCCCGTGACCAAACACTTGGTCACTTTGAGCTCATTATGATGATGCATTACTGAGTGGGCCCAGTGATATCTCTCCGTCATACGGAGTGACAAATCCCAGTCTCGATCCATATAAAACAATAGATACTTTCAGAGATACCTGTAGTGCACCTTTATAGTCACCCAGTTACGTTGTGACGTTTGATACACCCAAAGCACTCCTACGGTATCCAGGAGTTATACGATCTCATGGTCGAAGGAAGAGATACTTTGACATTGCAAAACTCTAGCAAACGAACTATACGATCTTGTGCTATGTTTAGGATTGGGTCTTGTCCATCACATCATTATCCTAATGATGTGATCCCGTTATCAATGACATCCAATGTCCATAGCCAGGAAACCATGACTATCTATTGATCAACGAGCTAGTCAACTAGAGGCTTACTAGGGACATGTTGGTGTCTGTTATTCACACATGTATTACGATTTCCGGATAACACAATTATAGCATGAATAAAGACAATTATCATGAACAAAGAAATATAATAATAATGCTTTTATTATTGCCTCTAGGGCATATTTCCAACATTTATATCCTCCACACGAAATCCAACCGTTACACACAATTTACCAATCTCGGTGGGACCGAATCAGAAAACTCGGTCGGACCGAAATAGTAAACCTAGTGACCGTTAGTGATTTTCGGTGGGACCGACTGGAAAAACTGGGTGGGACCAATGTGCTAGGGTTAGGGTAAATCCAAAACTCGGTTTGACCGATTACTCAAACTCGGTGGGACCAATTTGGGTAATAAGCGAAACAGAGAGTTGGCCAAGCAAACTCGATGGGACCGATTGCATATCTCGGTGGGACCGAAGATATTGCAACAAGTAACAGGGAGTTTGCAAGCACATCTCGGTGAGACCGAGATCCCATCGATGAGACCGAATTGATTAGGGTTTGGCGGTGGCTTATGACAAGTGAAACTCGGTGGCGCCGGATAGAAAGAATCGGTAGGTCCGAGTTTGGCTTTGGGTTTAGGTCATATGTGGAAGTGGGAAAGTAGCTGAGGATTTTGGAGCATATCATTAAGCACTTGAGCAAGAGGCTCATTATCAACACCTCATCCCTCCTTGATAGTATTGGCTTTTCCTATGGACTCAATGTGATCTTGGATCACTAAAATGTAAAATGAAGAGTCTTGAGCTTTAAGCTTTAGCCAATCCTTTGTCTTTAGCATCTTGGAGAACTTCCCACAACCTTTAGTCCATGCCACTCCATTGTTGAACTTATCTGAAACATACTAGATAAAAACGTTAGTCCAACAAGAGATATGTTGTCATCAATTACCAAAACCACCTAGGGAGCACTTGTGCTTTCAATCTCCCCTTTTTGGTAATTGATGGCAACATACATCAAAGCTTTAGATAAAGATATAAAGAACAGCAAGTAAAGCTTTGGAAGGACATGTAACAAGCATAGGCTCCCCCCTACATGTATGCACTCATGTAGATATGAAATATAGAGGCATGTGAGAGCATAACTATGACAGAGTAGGCAATGTGTTACATGTATCTTGGCCATATGCATCAGAGCAAAAGATTATCAAGGAAAATACCTTCATGCTCATGAGTCCTTCTTGCAAACAGTATGTACATAAGCAAGAATTCCTCATACTCATGATTTTGATGCATACACTTACCTTGTAGTCTTTGGTTGGCTTAGGATGGAATGAACCTGCACAAACAAGGTTAGATAACACAGGTACATCCACTAGCCAGAGCAAACAAAAGAGACCACAAGAATACCAAGACTGGGATGACATGTAGAGAGTGAGTACTAGGTACCACATTGGATTCAACATGTCCCCAAGAGTAAAGATATGCAATGAATTTGACTGATTTCTTTCCCTTAGGTGTCTTGCTCCCCCTGAATCTTACATGGGATATTGGGAGAAGATAGGGAACAAAAAATCATAGCTGAAAGAAACATATGAGCATGTCTTCCCCCCTAAAAAGACATGTGACATCTCTCCTCTTGAACATCAAGCATCTGGGATCCTTGAGTATTTTCTCTCCCCCTGGAAATCTCTTTCTCCCCCTTCATACTTTCTCTCTTGTAGGTTTGGTCCTTGAGACTTGTTCTCCCTTGAGCTTTGATGTGATCTCTCTCTCATACAAGCTTTGATGTGATCTCTCTATCCCCCTTTGACATCAATTTCCAAGAAGGGCTTCCTGGAATCCGTTGTATAGGTTTGGTCCTTGAGACTCAGCACAAAGCAATGGATAAAACTGTGATGCTTGCAGAGGACAAGATTCATTGAGTAGAGCTGGATCAGAAGAAATATAGAACAAGTGGCAAACTGTTTTTCCTGTTGCAAAGTCGGTGGCACCGAGTGGCATGTTTCGGAGGTACCGAAAAGATTCGGTTGGACCGAAAATTACAAGTCGGTGAAACCGAGTTTACACAGAGAAAAACACTTGTCACCTCAGCTCACTAGACATGTAGGATCTCACAAAGATTTGCAATGAATTACCTAAAGGATTTGCAACGAATTGGATGCAGAAGATGCAGAACAAAAACAAAAAGGAAAGAAACTGAAGGATCTAGATGAAGTTTTTTTAAAAAAGAAAGAAAAAATAAACATGCATGAGACAAGTGCAATAACACAAAAAGAACACAAGAGAACTTCATCTAGAGTTGGGCGGTGACATAGTCACCTATGTTAGAGTATATTGACTTAGCAGTCAAGTGAGAACACTTGATCATAGGTCATACTCATCGTTTAAGCTCAAAATGGGGTTACCATTTTTCGTTTAAGCATCTTGATGTATTCACATCTTGTTGAGTTGCTTTGACTCATGTCTTGGAGTAAAGCTTCTCTAAGATGGAATAACATACCTTGGGTGGTGGTGTGGTTCTTGCTCATGTAGTTAAACTTGTGTGGGTGCTAAAGGTTGATGTAGCTCATCAAGAGTTGGGAGCACCACTTGGAGTTTGAGTTCATCTACCTACATGGGTTATTTCTTGCAAGGAAGAGCACTTGTGTATCCAAAAATGACAATCATGAAGCTTAACATAGAATTTGTCAAAGGATATGTTTGAATGGTTTTGTGCTTCCTTGTCTTCAACCAACATTGTGTAGAGACTTGGTGATGTAGAGATTGCTTAAGATGTGAGTGAGTCGCAATCTCATGGAATTAGATTCAACCAAGCACCTACATGGGTTAGACAACATGCAAGGTACAAATATATCCAAGACATAAGATAGTCATCATAAGAGATATATCATGGATTAGTCATAAGCTCATGTCTTGCATGTATCCAATGGAGTTTCTACTCCAAGTTCGAAGCATCAATGATATTCAATTCTCCTCTCAACCTGCAAAACACTTTCTCATCAAGTGGTTTAGTGAATATATCCGCTAATTGCTTATCGGTGCGAACATGCTTAAGATTAATGTCACCCTTAGCAACATGATCTCGAATGAAATGATGACGAACTTCAATATGCTTAGTTCGAGAATGTTGTACAGGATTATGACCAATTTTGATAGCACTTTCATTGTCACAAAGCAGTGGAACATGTTTCACATAGATCCCATAATCTTTAAGAGTTTGGGTCATCCAAAGTAATTGAGCACAACATGAACCAGCGGCAATGTATTCCGCTTCGGCGGTGGATAAGGATACCGAGTTTTGTTTCTTGGAAGACCAAGACACAAGAGATCTACCAAGAAATTGACAAGTACCCGAAGTGGACTTTCTATCAACCTTGTCTCCGGCATAATCCGAGTCGGAATAGCCAACAAGATCAAAAGAAGACCTCTTAGGATACCAAATGCCAAAGTTTGGTGTATGAATTAAGTATCTCACTATCCTTTTCACGGCCTTAAGATGACATTCTTTAGGAGCAGCTTGATATCGTGCACACATGCACACACTTAGCATAATATCGGGACGTGAAGCACATAGGTATAGCAATGAACCAATCATAGAGCGATAAACCTTTTGATCAACCGGTTCACCATCTTTGGTCAAATCATTATGTCCACTAGTAGGCATGGGTGTAGACATACCTTTGCATTCTTGCATATTGAACTTCTTGAATAAGTCCTTGGTGTACTTTGTTTGAGAGACAAATGTACCTTCCTTAGTTTGCTTGATTTGCAAACCGAGAAAGAATTTGAGTTCACTCATCATAGACATCTCAAACTTCTCTGACATTAGCTTTCCAAACTTTTCACTAAAGAGAGGGTTAGTTGAACCAAATATGATATCATCAACATAAATTTGGCATACAAATAGTTCTCCATTAACCCTTTTAGTAAAAAGAGTAGAATCAATTTTACCAATTTCAAAACCACTTGCAATAAGGAACTTGGTCAAGCATTTATACCATGCTCTAGGAGCTTGTTTAAGACCATAAAGAGCTTTGTGAAGTTTGTAAACATGATTTGGTTTCTTAGGATTGATAAAGCCGGGAGGTTGTTTGACATAAACTTCCTCCTCTATTTCACCATTTAGAAAAGCACTTTTAATGTCCATTTGGTACAAGGTGATGTTATGGTGATTAGCATAGGCAAGTAAGATGCGAATGGACTCAAGTCTAGCAACGGGAGCATATGTCTCACCATAGTCCATACCTTCGACTTGTGTGTACCCTTGGGCGACGAGACGTGCTTTGTTGCGAACCACTTGTCCATCTTCATCTTGCTTGTTGCGAAACACCCATTTGGTACCAATGATGTTGTGGTTGTTGTCGGGCTTCTCAACCAATGTCCAAACTTGGTTTATCTCAAAGTTGTGTAGCTCTTCATGCATAGCGTTTATCCAATCCGGATCTTCCAATGCTTCTTCAACCTTCATAGGTTCAATGCTAGAGATGAATGAATAGTTTTCACAAAAGTTAGCTAAACGAGTCTTTGAGCGAGTGATTCTCCCGGTTTGTATATCATTGAGGATTTTCTCGACGGGATGATCTTTGGCAATTCTTGCTCGAACTCGTGAGAGCTTTTGCTTGGGTCTTCGTTGAACATCTTCTTCATCTTGTTCTTCTTCTTGGCCTTCTTCATTGTTGACGTTGTCGTTCTCTTGTCGTGGTGGAGAAGGAGGTTGTTGATGTTCGTCTTGATGTACTTCCTCGTCTTCTTCATCTTGGTGTGTCCCACTTGTGGATGCTTCCGTATCAATTCTTGGTTCACCTTGTCGTGAAGTAGAAGCTTCCAGTTGGACGGACGAGGTACTCTCCTTCACCTCCGTTGGACGAATTTTGCCAATGGAAAAGTCTTGGATTGCTTCTGAAGGGTCTTTGTCTCCTACATCAATTGGCAATTGCTCTACTTGCAAGCCATTAGATTCATCAAACTTCACATCTACCGTCTCTTCAACCTTTCGGGTGAAATTGTTGTAGACACGGTAAGTGTGAGAGTTTGAGCCATAACCAAGTAGAAAACCTTCATGAGATTTAGGAGCAAATTTTGAACGACGATGCTTATCAAGAATGTAGCATTTTGAGCCGAATACTCGAAAGTATCCAACTTGGGGTTTGTTACCGGTGAGGAGCTCGTATGCCGTCTTGCCGAGTAGCTTGTGAAGATACAAGCGATTTGTTGCGTGACAAGCTGTCTCAACCGCTTCTGCCCAAAAGTGCTTCAGTGTCTTGTATTCATCAAGCATCGTTCTTGCCATTTTGATGAGCGTCCGGTTCTTCCTCTCAACAACTCCATTTTGTTGAGGTGTGTACGTAGTCGAGAACTCGTGTGAAATCCCTTCTTCGTCAAGAAAGGTGTCCACATTTGCGTTCTTGAACTCCGTTCCGTTGTCACTCCGAACCTTCTTGATCTTCACATCAAACTGATTTTGGGCCTTCCTAGCGAAGTTTTTGAAGATCTTCTGGACCTGCGACTTGTCATTAAGAAAGAACACCCACGTAAATCTTGAAAAATCATCAACTATAACTAGACCAAAAGAATTTCCACCGAGACTCTTGTAGGCGTAGGGACAAAAAGATCCATATGAAGTAGCTCGAGTGGCCTCCTTGTGGTCATGATGTTCTTCACGGGATGCCTTCCTCCAACCTGTTTACCTTCTTGACAAGCACTGCAAAGTCTATCCCTATCAAATATGACATCGTTAACTCCAAGGATATGATTTCCTTTAATAAGCTTGTCAAGGTTTCTCATGCCAACGTGACCTAGTCGTCTATGCCACAACCAACCTTTTGAGGATTTAGCAATAAAGCAAGTTTTAGGTTGTGCCTTTTTAGAGAAATCGACAATGTAAAGATCACCTCTACGCATACCGGTAAAGACCATTTTATGATTGTCTCGACGAAATACTTGGCAATCTACCTCAGTAAATAGGACATTTAAGCCGAAATCAGCAAGTCTAGATACTGAAAGTAAGTTGTAGACGAGAGATTCAACGAGCATGACATTTTGAATGGAACTATCATGTGAGATGGCCACCTTACCAAGGCCAACCACTTTACCCTTTGAATTATCACCAAAGGTGACATATTTTTGAGGGCCATCATTTTCAGCAAGCTCACGGAACATCTCTTCATCTCCGGTCATATGATCAGTACATCCACTATCAAGAACCCACTCCTTTCCTCCTGACACATATCCCCGAATATTTGCCGTAAGACCAAAATGTCTCATTGCATCATCAAGATCGAAGTCACTATCATCATCATCATCATAGTATCCATGTTCACCATGATCTTGTGACTCATCATTTCCTAGAGAGGGTAATTCATTAGATAAATGATCATCAAAGCGGTCATTTTTATGAATTCTTATAGCTTCGGATATAGTATCACTAATGATTCCAACATCTCCTTTAGCTCTCTTGAGATTGGCAAGCTCAAATAGACAATCGCCAAAACTAGGATCACTAGAGTTCATCTTACTCAAGGCAATAGATTTATGGAGAATTTCATCCAGATTTTTTAAGGAATGATCGGGAAATCATTCCTCAAGAAATTTCCATATAGTATAGGCACAATTAAGAGTAGGCAAATTAGCAGTTAAATTTTTGGGCAATCCTCTAATGATGAGCTCAATAGTTCTAAGATTGCGAATCATGTCAATATCTTCATCTAGGGTAGGATGCAAAGGATCAATATGAGGTGCACAAGGGCTAGCAATATACTTGTTCAAATGATATTGATTGAAGATTACAAGCATCTCATTTTTCCACTCATGAAAATATTCTCCATCAAGAATAGGCACTCTATGTCTAAGACTCCCTAAAGTAGACACATCCATCTTCCTCCAATGGTGATTAAACCAAGGCAATGGAAACCTGGCTCTGATACCACTTGTAGGATCTAGAAGTAGGTGTGTCTAGAGGGGGGGTGATTAGACACTCAATGCTAAAGTTGCAATTTTAAGGCTTTTTCGGTTTAAGTGGAGTTTTAGGCACAATTTCAACAATACATATCAAGCAAGTATGCAAAGAATGTATAGGCAGCGGAAAGTAAAGCATGCAACTTGCAAGAATGTAAAGGGAAGGGTTTGGAGAATTCAAACGCAATTGGAGACACGGATGTTTTTCCCGTGGTTCGGATAGGTGGTGCTATCCTACATCCACGTTGATGGAGACTTCAACCCACGAAGGGTAACGGTCGCGCGAGTCCACGGAGGGCTCAACCCACGAAGGGTCCACGAAGAAGCAACCTTGTCTATCCCACCATGGCCATCGCCCACGAAGGACTTGCCTCACTAGCGGTAGATCTTCATGAAGTAGGCGATCTCCTTGCCCTTACAAACTCCTTGGTTCAACTCCACAATCTTGTCGGAGGCTCCCAAGTGACACCTAGCCAATCTAGGAGACACCACTCTCTAAGAAGTAACAAATGGTGTGTAGGTAATGAACTCCTTGCTCTTGTGCTTCAAATGATAGTCTCCCCAACACTCAACTCTCTCTCATAGGATTTGGATCTGGTGGAAAGAAGATTTGAGTGGAAAGCAACTTGGGGAAGGCTAGAGATCAAGATTCATATGGTAGGAATGGAATATCTTGGTCTCAACACATTTGTAGGTAGTTCTTTCTCGGAAATAGGATGCTGGAAGTGTAGGCCTAGTCTGATGGCTCTCTCTTCGAATGAAGAGAAGGTGGAGGGGTATTTATAGCCTCCACACGAAATCCAACTGTTACACACAATTTACCAATCTCAGTGGGACCGAATCAGAAAACTCGGTCGGACCGAAATAGTAAACCTAGTGACCATTAGTGATTTTCGGTGGGACCGACTGGAACAACTCGGTGGGACCGATGTGCTAGGGTTAGGGTAAATCCAAAACTTGGTTTGACCGATTACTCAAACTCGGTGGGACCGATTTGGGTAATAAGCGAAACAGAGAGTTGGCCAAGCAAACTCGGTGGGACCGATTGCATATCTCGGTGGGACCAAAGATATTGCAACAGGTAACAAAGAGTTTGCAAGCCCATCTCGGTGAGACCGAGATCCCATCGGTGAGACCGAATTGATTAGGGTTTGGCAGTGGCTTATGACAAGTGAAACTTGGTGGCGCCGGATAGAAAGAATCGGTAGGTCCGAGTTTGGCTTTGGGTTTAGGTCATATGTGGAAGTGGGAAAGTAGCTGAGGATTTTGGAGCATATCATTAAGCACTTGAGCAAGAGGCTCATTATCAACACCTCATCCCTCCTTGATAGTATTGGCTTTTCCTATGGACTCAATGTGATCTTGGATCACTAAAATGTAAAATGAAGAGTCTTGAGCTTTAAGCTTTAGCCAATCCTTTGTCTTTAGCATCTTGGAGAACTTCCCACAACCTTTAGTCCATGCCACTCCATTGTTGAACTTATCTGAAACATACTAGATAAAAACGTTAGTCCAACAAGAGATATGTTGTCATCAATTACCAAAACCACCTAGGGAGCACTTGTGATTTTAGCGACGTACCACCTCCGACGGGGCCGGCTCCCTCCGCACCGAAAGTGGCCCACGCGAACGCCACCAAAGGAGATGAGGGTCGACGACGGGACCCGGGGCCGGGTTCCTCACCAAGCGTCGCGCCCCTGAAGGTAGCACCTCCTAGTGCCAGCCCGGCGGAGCCCAGTCCCGGACATGGGTCCTGTGAAGCAGGACGTCATCGCGAACGGGTCGACGGCGAGCCTGTGGGCCGGTCATCCTCGACAACAAATACTATATGCCGCAAAAGTAAAGTAACATTTTTTAAATGATGGATTGTGATTTCATATATGCAAATTCTAAATTTTATAACTAAAACTAATATTTCTATAACTAAAACTAACATTTCTAATATTTCTATAACTAAAAAACATTTCTATATAACTAACATTTCTAATATAACTAACATTTCTAATATTTCTATATAACTAACATTTCTATATCTAAAACTAACATTTCTAATAATTCTATATAACTAAAACTAACATTTCTAATAATTCTATATAACTAACATTTCTAATAGCTATAACTAAAACTAATATTGTGTGTGTGTGTGGTTGGCGGCCGGGGCAGGAGCTCACCGGCGAGGCGTGACGACGGGGCGTGGCGACGGGGACGGAGACGGAGACGGGGACGGGGACAGGGCGGCAACGACGGGGACGGGCCGGGCGGCGACGACGAGAGGACGGGGCGGGGCGGGGCGCGGCTACGGAGACGGGGACGGCGACGGACGGCGACGGGGGCGGCGACGAGGAGCGGCAGCGATGGGGCAGAGGAGAAAGAAGCAGAGGGAGAGATGAGAAACTGACAAAAATTTTGAAGTGTTTTCTTATATAGAACCCACCTTTAGTACCGGTTGGAGCCACCAACCGGTACTAAAGGTCTGTTTTGGCCAGGCGAAGCGGCGGGAACCACACCCCCTTTAGTACCGGGTCGTTTCACCAACCGGTACTAAAGGCCCCCCCTTTAGTACCAGTTGGAGCCACGACCCAGTACTAAAGGGTGTGCGTTGCCAGGCGAGGGGCGCAGAAGTTTAGTCCCACCATCGTTGCTTTCTCGAGCTCCTCTCTTAAGCAGGCCTTCTGGGCCTACCTCTGCTGCAATGCTCTGTTGGGCCTACTGGGCTAGCGGGCCAGCATCCTGGCCCAACTAGAATTTGGGTTTCTAGTCATATGCAGGCCGCTGTGGCCCAGTAGGTGGGCTTTTTTCTTATTTTTTGCTTTATTTATTTTTGTTTTATTTATTTTTGAGTTGTTTTTTTTGCTGTATTTAGAGTTTCTTTGTGAATATTTTTGCTTTAGGTACAAAAAATTACAAACTTTCTGTTAGTACCGGTAGTTTACAAATTTGAATAGTTTAAATTTTGAATTATTTGAAATTTGTGTGAATCACTAGTTTGTGAATAACTTAACTTTGAAAATAGATTTTTCAGTGATTCTTTTTCCTTATGTTTAATATTAGTGTTTTATTATTATATTCAATTTGGTAATGCTTAGGTTATTTAAAAAATGAAATGCCTTTGTAACGGATGAGTTTTTGTCCGAAACCCTGATACTTCGAAAGAGATTGTCCATTTTGTACACGAAGTGCATCCAGTTTTTGCGGTAACCCTCTCTACTTTTTTGCACATGCTATGTGGGTGAAATTATGATACCATGCCAACTTTCAACCTTTTCTGAGTTCATTTGAAATGATTTTCAATTTCAGGGTCATTTAGCTGAAAAAAATCAGTAAATGCATGAAAGAATTTTCTTGCACATAAAATTTCTTCGCGTTTCAAATGCCAAAACACATAACTAGCTACCCTAACTATTACAGAGATTCCCTCCTGGGTGTGAAACACAGAAGAAAGAGATGATAGTGAAGCCGATCACATCCCAGATCTTTGGGTATGAAACTTTTTCTTCGTGTGTGTCCCTTTGCGTCATAATCATGGAAAATCTTCATCATTTAACTGGATGCTCGGGTCCATATTCACTGTGAATGGAGCAATTTCATCAAACTTTTCATAATCTCCTGACATGTCTGTCTTGTCATCCACTCCCACGATGTTTCTCTTCCCAGAAAGAACTATGTGCCGCTTTGGCTCATCGTACGATGCATTCGCTTCCTTATCTTTTCTTTTTCTCGGCTTAGTAGACATGTCCTTCACATAGAAAACCTGTGCCACATCATTGGCTAGGACGAATGGTTCGTCTGCATACGCAAGATTGTTGAGATCCACTGTTGTCATTCCGTACTGCGGGTCTTCCGTTACCCCGCCTCGTGTCATATTGACCCATTTGCACCGAAACAAAGGGACCTTCAGACCACGTCGATAGTCAAGTTCCCATATGTCCTGTATATAACCATAATATGTTTCATTTCCTGTCTTGGTTTCTGCATCAAAGCGGACACCATTGTTTTGGTTGGTGCTCTTCTTATCTTGGGCGATCGTGTAAAATGTATTACCATTTATCTCGTACCCTTTGAAAGTCATTATATTCGAAGATGGTAACTGGGACAGCAAGTACAGATCATCTTCAATAGAGGCATCATGCATGGTACGTGTCTGCAACCAGCTGGCGAAACTCCTGGTTTGTTCACGTGTAATCCAGTCATCAGACCGCTCCGGGTGTTTGGAGCGTAGCAAATTCTTGTGTTCATCCATATACGGAGCCACCAAGGCGGAATTCTGTAGAACTGTGTAGTGTGCTTCAGTGAGAGAATGTCCGTTCATACATATTATTTGTTCCCCTCCTAGCGTGCCTTTTCCATCCAGTCTGCCCTTATGCCGCGATTCAGGAACACCAATCGGCTTAAGGTCAGTAATAAAGTCAATACAAAACTCAGTGACCTCCTCATTTTCATGGCCCTTGGAGATGCTTCCTTCTGGCCTAGCACGGTTATGAACATATTTCTTTAAGACTCCCATGAACCTCTCAAAGGGGAACATATTGTGTAGAAATACAGGACCCAAAACGTTAATCTCTTCACATAGGTGAACAAGGACGTGCGTCATGATGTTGAAGAAGGATGGTGGGAACACCAACTCGAAACTGACAAGACATTGCACCAAATCATTCTCTAACCTTGGTATGATTTCTGGATCGATTACCTTCTGAGAGATTGCATTGAGGAATGCACATAGCTTCACAATGGCTAATCGAACGTTTTCCGGTAGAAGCCCCCTCAATGCAACCGGAAGCAGTTGCGTCATAATCACGTGGTAGTCATGAGACTTTAGGTTCTGGAACTTTTTCTCTGCCATGTTTATTATTCCCTTTATATTCGACAAGAAGCCAGTACCTTAATACTGAGCAGGCATTCAAAGAAGATTTCCTTCTCTTCTTTGGTAAGAGCGTAGCTTTGCATGACCCTGATGTATGCCGTCTTTTCCGTGCATACGTTGCTGGTCCTCCCGTGCCTCAGGTGTATCTTTTGTCTTCCCATACACGCCCAAGAAGCCAAGCAGGGTCACACAAAGATTCTTTGTCACATGCATCACGTCAATTGCGGAGCGGACCTCTAGGTCTTTCTAATAGGGCAGGTCCCAAAATATAGATTTGTTCTTCCACATGGGTGCGCGTCCATCAGCGTCATTCGGAACAGGTTGTCCACCAGGACCCTTTCCAAAGACCACCTTTAAATCCTTGACCATATCATGTACATTAGCACCAGTACGGTGGCGAGGCTTCGTCCGGTGATCTGCCTCACCTTTGTAATGCTTGCCTTTCTTTCTTATGGGATGCCTGCTGGGAAGAAATCGACGATGTCCCAGGTACACATTCTTCTTACAATTAGCCAAATATATATTGTCGGTATCGTCCAAACAGTGCGTGCATGCGCGGTATCCCTTGTTTGTCTATCCTGAAAGGTTACTGAGAGTAGGCCAATCATTGATGGTCACGAATAACAACGCCTTTAGGTCAAATTCTTCCCCCATGTCACTACTAGGGAAAACCCTAGTAGTAGCGCGGGTAATTGCCTAGCAGTAGCACGGGGGCCTGCGCTACTGCTAGGGCGCTACAGCTAACTTGTAGCAGTAGCGCGGGTGGCACTGCTACTTCTAGTAGTAGTAGCGCGGTTGCCGCCCGCGCTACTACTACTTAGTTGTAGCGTGTTTCAAGGCCCCGCGCTACTACTAACTAATTGAGAATTAAAAAAAATTCCATACATGGCGGCTGCTTTTGCTGGGCATCGTCCTCTCCATCCATGGCTGCTACTTGTCCTGGAGGGGATGAAGTTGTCCGTGGTGATGTGCTTCCCGACCCAACTTGTGCCCGTACCTCTCGTCTACTGCTGCTACAAGAGAAGATAAAATTATTAGAAAGAGGAATAGAGAGATAGAGAGAAGTAGGAGGAGGAACTCACCGGTGGCCACCGGAGTTGGAGCTGACGCCCAAAACCCTAGATGAAGCTCGATGACCTGCTGCTGCTTGTCGTGGGACCCTTGACCCGGTGAGGATGTGCAAGTAGCTGCGTCCATGGCGGATCTAGCCGCCGCCATGGATGACGCTCTGCTGGTTTCCATCTCCTTCCACCAGCGGAGAAGAAGGAGCATGGAGGGGGAGGGGAGGGGTCTGCAGTGCCGTCGAGGATGGAGGATGGAGGGGAAGGGGGAGAGGAGGTCGCCGGATATTTTAGTTCCGCCGAGGTGCGAGGCCGGCAGTGGCGGTGGGTGAGGAAGGGAATGGCGAGTGGGGGGAGAAGGTAAATCAGAAGAGTGTGGGTTTGGATTTAGGCTTCGGCACGCTATGTGTACATATGTCTTGGTGGGTCGATAGTAGTAGCGCGGGTTTATACCCCTCGCTACTACTATGGCATGTCCCGAGTGGGCACGGTAGAGACCACTTAGTAGTAGCGAGGGTTATAAACACGCGCTACTACTATCAACTTAGTAGTAGCGCGGGTTTATACCCCTCGCTACTACTATGGCATGTTCCGGGGGCGCACGACAGAGACCACTTAGTAGTAGCGAGGGTTAAAAACCCGCGCTACTACTATCAACTTAGTAGTAGCGAGGGGTAAAAACCCGCGCTACTAGTAAGTAGCAGTAGTGAGGGTTATAAACCCTCGCTACTAGTAAGTGTCTGCCTATAAGCTTTTCCCTAGTAGTGTGTGCTCATCCCACGCACGTACACCTGTTCCATTCCACAATTGTAAGAGTTCTTCAACTAATGGCCTTAGGTACACATCAATGTCGTTGCCGGGTTGCTTAGGGCCTTGGATGAGCACTGGCATCATAATGAACTTTTGCTTCATGCACAACCAAGGAGGAAGGTTATACAAACATAGAGTCACATGCCAGGTGCTATGGTTGCTGCTCTGCTCCCAAAAAGGATTAATGCCATCTGCGCTTAGACCAAACCATACGTTCCTTGCGTCATCTGCAAACTCCTTCCCGTACTTTCTTTCGATTTTTCTCCACTGCGACCCGTCAGCGGGTACTCTCGACTTTCTGTCTTTCTTACGGTCTTCTCTGTGCCATCGCATCGCCTTGGCATGCTCTTTGTTTTGGAACAAACGTTTCAACCGTGGTATTATAGGAGCATACCACATCACCTTGGCAAGAATCTTCTTCCTGGGGCGCTCGCCCTCGACATCACCAGGGTCATCGCGGCTGATCTTATAGCGCAATGCACCGCATACTGGGCAAGCATTCAAATTCTTGTACTCACCGCGGTAGAGGATGCAATCATTAGGGCATGCATGTATCTTCTGCACCTCTAACCCTAGAGGGCAGACAGCCTTCTTTGCTTCGTACGTACTCTCGGGCAATTCGTTGTCCTTTGGAAGCATATTCTTTATCATTACCAGCAACTTTCCAAATCCCTTGTCAGATACACCATTCTTTGCCTTCCATTGTAGCAATTCCAGTGTGGTGCCCAGCCTTTTCTTGTCACCTACGTAATTCGGGTACAATAATTTTTTGTGATCCTCTAACATGCGCTGCAACTTCTTCTTCTCCAAATCACTTGCGCAGTTTCTCTTTGCATCAGCAATGGCCCGACCTAGATCATTAACGGGCTCATCCGATGCCTCTTCTTCAGCTTCTTCCCGCATTGCCGGCTCAACTTCTTCCCGCATTACCGGCTCAGCTTCTTCCCTCATTGTTGTATCATCGTATTCAAGGAACCCATGGACAGGATAGCTGTCGTCGTCCTCTTCTTCTTCATTGTATTCCATCATAACCCCTCTTTCTCCATGTTTGGTCCAAACATTATAGTGGGGCATGAAACCGGACTCAAACAGGTGGACGTGAATGGTTCTTGACGTAGAGTAATTGTGACCATTCTTACAGCCAGCACATGGACAAGGCATAAAACCATCCGCCCGCTTGTTTGCCTCAGCCGCAAGCAGAAAAGTACGCACGCCATTAATGAACTCGGGAGAGGATCGGTCATCGTACATCCATTGCCGGCTCATCTTCAATACACAGCACCGAAAACACCAAATTAATACAATACATAAAGTTCATACATAAAGATCATACAACACTTAAATGCAACAAACAAATAACTCTCTAGCTAAAGAATTTAAATGCAACAACAAATGCGATCAAGATCGCAACTAAGGTAACAATTGATCCAACAGCATAATGATACCAAGCATCACTATGAATGGCATATTTTCTAATCTTTCTAATCTTCAAGCGCATTTTCTCCATCTTAATCTTGTGATCATCGACGACATCGGCAACATGCAACTCCAATTCCATCTTCTCCCCCTCAATTCTTTTCAATTTTTCCTTCAAATCCTCGTTTTCTCTTTCAACTAAATTTAACCTCTCGACAATAGGGTCGGTTGGAATTTCCGGTTCAACTACCTCCTAGATACAAATATCTATGTCAACTTGATGGGCATAATTTGTCATAAACACGAAATGCAATGAATAGTTTTAAAAGAGAATATACCACATCCGAATCATAACCCGGACGAGGGCCGACGGGGACGGATATCAAAACCATGGCACTATGTATAACAAACAACGTACGGGTAAGATAATTATACGAGTAACTATATATCCAAATGGCACAAACATCAATTTTTTATATAAAACTTCATGAACAAGAGGCTCACCACAAGGTGGTGCCGGCGACGGGACGTTGCAAGCGATCGACGGTGGTTACGACGGAGATTTAGAAGGTACTAAGTAAACCACACCTACATATGCAAACTAAGTGTTATTTTTGACCTCAAACTGCATATAAATCAGATACTAGCACATATATATAATTCCTCCCAAATTACTAAACTCAAAAATCAATCACTATATAAAGCATTGCACGAGCTAATCTAGCAATGAGAGATGAAAGGACAAAGTTTGCTAACCTTTGTGATCATTTGAATGGATGGGGGCCTTCAAATCTTGACAAATTTTCGGCAAAATGTGTGATGAGCTTGAGAGGAAGAGGGAAAAGAACAGAGAGGAGAGGGGAAAGGGGAAGAACAGAGCGAGCTCGGGTGGACGAAGGGTCTATGTAGGACGACCTTTAGTACCGGTTCGTGATACAACCCGGTACTAAAGGTGCTGGAGGGGACCCTGACTGACAACATCCTGCCACCACTCACTTTAGTACCGGTTCGTGGCACGAACCGGTGCTAAAGGTTCGCCACGAACCGGTACTAATGAGAGCGGCCGGCTAGCCGTTGGAACCGGCACTAATGCACACATTACTGCCGGCTCAAATTCAAACCGGCACTAATGTGCTTCACATTTGATCCTTTTTCTACTAGTGTACCGAAGGTTTTTCAGAGTCCCGGATGTGATCTCGGACATGACGAGGAGTCTCGAAATGGTCAAGACATGAAGATTGATATATTGTAAGCCTATGTTTGGATATCAGAAGTGTTCCGGGTGAAATCGGGATTTTACCGGAGTACCGGGAGGTTATCGGAACCCCCCCGGGAGGTAAATGAGCCTTAGTGGGCTTTTACGGAGAAGAGGAGAGGCGGCCAGGGCTGGGTCGCGTGCCCCTCCCCCCTAGTCCGAATAGGACAAGGAGAGGGGGGCGGCGCCCCCCTTCCTTCTCTCCCTCCTCTTTCCCCCTCCCGAATCCTATTCCAACTAGGAAAGGGGGGAGTCCTACTCCCGGTAGGAGTAGGACTCCTCCTGGCGCACCCTCTCCCTGGTCGGCCGCACCCCCCTTGCTCCTTTATATATGGGGGCAGGGGCACCCCATAGACACAACAATTGATCGTTTGATCTTTTAGCCGTGTGCGGTGCCCCCCCCCACCATAGTCCACCTCGATAATACTGTAGCGGTGCTTAGGCGAAGCCCTGCGTCGGTAGAACATCAACATCGTCACCACGCCGTCGTGCTGATGAAAATCTCCCTCAACACTCGGCTGGATCGGAGTTCGAGGGATGTCATCTGGCTGAACGTGTGCTGAACTCGGAGGTGTCATACGTTCGGTACTTGATCGGTCGGATCATGAAGACGTACGACTACATCAACCGCGTTGTGATAACGCTTCCGCTTTCGGTCTACAAGGGTACGTAGACAACACTCTTCCTTCTGGTTGCTATGCATCACCATGATCTTGCGTGTGCGTAGGAAATTTTTTGAAATTACTACGTTCCCCAACAAGATTCATGTCTTTGGCAGCTAGATTGACTCTGGTCAATTCTAGTTTGTCATCCCTCCCACTTTTCATCATGGGGATGTTCCTACTGGCTGATGGGGTGCATGGGAAACTGGACACTCCTCGCTCTAAATTCTTTTGGGAAGGAGCAGGAGCGAAAAAGAAGTACCATCTGTTAAAATGGGCTGCGGTGTGCCGACCTAAGAAATTCGGAGGTTTGGGGATTACTAACTCCAAGCTCATGAATGTAGCCTTGCTTACCAAATGGTGGTGGAAGTTAGCATCTAACGAATCGGGTCTATGGGCGGACCTGCTTCGTGCTAAATATTTCCCAGATGGGAATGTGTTTAACGCCAAGACCTCGGGTTCACCGTTCTAGAATGGGATTCAGGCGGTTAGACTGGCTTTTACGCTTGGTGCGAGGTTTGACGTGAGAAATGGCATGTCCACGCGGTTCTGGCTTGACACGTGGATGGGTGACAGGCCTCTATGGCAGGAATTTCCGCAGCTATATAACATGGCCTCGGACACGAAAGTTTTGGTGGGAGAGGCACTGCGCTCTGCGCCCCCTGCGATCCATTTTATGAGGCCATTGAGTATGGCGGAGCTGGCGAGTTGGGACTCACTGCAGGCGCAAATTGGATCTATTGTCCTGAGTCAGGAAGCTGACAAAGTGTCTTGGAACTTGTCGGCGTCTCGTAAGTTCTCGGTTAAGTCATTATACAACAAGTTGACTGAGGGTAATGCCTTAGATATAGCTAGGGGGCTATGGAAGGCTAGGATTCCGTTAACAATTAAAATATTTCTTTGGCAAATGTTTCGTAACAGACTCCCGACAGCGGATAACGTGGCCAAGCGTAACGGTCCTTCGGATGGGTCCTATGTGGTGTGTCATTCGCTAGATGATGCGAATCATGCACTTTTCCATTGCGCACTTGCACGCTTTGCTTGGAGTGCGGTGCGCGAGGTGTTCCAACAAAACTGGAACCCGCGATCGGGGGGTGAGTTGTTGGTAATATAATCGCAGAGGGGTGCCAAGCCAGGGTCTTGTGGAGTTGTGTGGGAGCACTACTCTGGTCCTTATGGACTGCCAGGAACAAAATGACTATAGAGCACAAGTTCCCGGCTAACCCGGCTGATGTTATTTTCAAATGCCATCTTTTTCTACAGACCTGGACTCCGCTGGTGAAACAAGACGATGTTGATCTTATGAGGAGCATGATGGAGAAGATTGCCAGTTGCATCCCGAGGCTGCGTCAATCTACTTGAACGTCATGGGGAGACAAGCTTTCTTTTGGATGAGTTGAGAGTTGGCTAGATGGTTGGTAGGGGCCTGCCTTTTGGACTTTGGTCTGTAATATGCGTGGCCGATGTGACCTGTTGAGACTTTCGGATTTGTGGTGTGTGTTTGCGTTGTGAAACTTGGTGTTGTTGCCTTCATGGCTTTATTAATTTAAAGCTGGACGCGTCCAACGTCTTCGTTCAAAAAAAAAGTGCATTGGGGACAGATTTGAAAAAAAGTTATTTGTTGATAAGGAAAACTTGTCGTATGGTGGTAGGCTAGTACTCGTGAACTCGGTGCTTACAGGTTCGTCTATTCATGCTATCATATTTCGAAGTACTCATAGGGGTGTGGAAAAGACTTGATTTCTATAGATCTCTTTTTTTGGCAGAGTGATGGCAATAAGACAAAATATCGCCTCGCGAGGTGGGATATATTGTGTCGACCCTAAGGACCAAGTTGGTCTGGATATTGAGAATCTTGAAATAAAAAATCCATGTTTGCTTAGTAAATGGCTTTATTGTTTATCCACCGAGGAAGGTGGAGTGTGGATAGACCTTGTCACAATTAACGGCTCAATCAAATGACTCACCCCTTTGGAAGGGTTTGATGGGGGACTAAGGATGTGTTCAGTTGGGGGACCAACTATCACGGAATGGAATGGTTCCATTCCAGAGGAACGGGTTCGTTCCATTCCTGTGTTTGGTAGGAGCAAAAGAGTAGAACGGGTCGGTTCTGTTCTGGTGTTTCGTTGGAAGCACGTAATGAAAAATGGAACGACCTAAAATTTAAAATTTTGGCAGCATTTCATTTGTAATTTGATTTAAAACAACATAACAATAGATATTGACAAGTTTATAACACATGAATGACAGCACATAACATAATTTTCAACAAGTTGCACATACAACCATATAGTTCACATAAGAAATTCCCAAAAGCATCAAAAACAGCAACCATTGCAGCTAGTGCAACAAAAACAACAGCTCCCCCAGCCATCTTTTTTCTTGTGTTCATCTTCATGACCATCTACAAGTTACCAATGATGCTTACATCAACATATATAATGCAAACATACACTGGGCAGCAAATAAACATGAACACTAGATGCATATACAGGGGGGTGGGGTATTCTACCTTCACAGTTCGAGTCCGACCGTCGAGCACCCGCTGCTTGGAGTCCTTCCGTCGAGCTGCTGCAAAACGATAGAGAAAGAGAGATTATCAGGCATCCGGAAGGGAGGAAACGGCCATCATGGATGGGACGAACCGGTCGCCATGTAGAGGAGGACCCGGCCGCGACCGGGAAGAGGAGGAACGGGCGGCCAGGGATGGGACGAACTAGCGCCGGCCGACTGGGAAGGGAGGGCCGCTGCAGCTCAGATCCATGGAGTGGGGGAGGAGGGGAGAGGAGGGGGAGGGGGAGGGGAAGGCAGCCACCGGCCGACGGGGAGAGAGGACCGGCGGCGCTGCCCAGATCCATGGGGAAGGGAGGACGGGAGGGAGGGGAAGGAGGCGGCGCACCTGCGGGGCTGAGGACGAGTGCGAGGGAGGCAGCCGTTCCGCGTGGTCCGACCGTTTTCGGGGTATGACTTCGTTCCGCATCTGGGCGGAATATTCGCTCGGGGGGAACCAGTGCGGGCCGGTCCCAATTTCAACTGAACGCGAGAACGGGGGCTAGGGGCGGGTCGGACCCATGCCATTCCAGGCCATCCCTTCAACTGAACACACCCTAAGGTTGCCTTTCTTCAATAGGGGTAAATTCATTATTAAAAATGGGCGCACTACGTGCTTTTGAGAGGATATTTGGCTGACGAATACACCTCTAGTCGTACAATATCCAATGCTTTGTAGTAATGTGCAACGCAAGGAGGCCTATGTTAGTACGGTATTGGGGTCGGTCCCCTTAAATGTCCAGTTCAGGCCGGCTCAGGTTGGGCACAGATGGATTGCTTGGCTTCACTTAGTAAGAAGGTTGATGGAGGTCACCTTATGTAATGAGCATTATATGTTCCAATGGAGACTGCTTCTAAAGTGTTTTCCGTTAAAGTTAAATCAATGTACATCGACTCGATTAATGTTGTATTTGGAAAACCAAAGTTCCTTTAAGGATTAAGATTTTCATCTGGTTTCTGAATAGAGGTGTGATTCTCACTAATGACAACTTAGCTAAGCGTAGATGGCAGGGTCGTAAACATTGTTGTTTCTATGATCAAGAGGAGACAATTCATAATTTTTGGCATGCTTGTTTGCCAACTTTATAATACATTATGGAACGGAAGGAGTAATATATATTGATGTTTGAAATTGGAGGCTTTGTCCCACATCTATGATCCAGTTGACGTGTTTTTGACAAAATGGAGTCACAATAATGCCAATAGATTCTTCGCCAAAGAGGACTGGAACTAACCGAACGCTTCGTAATCAGTCACCTCATGTGCTTGTTAATTCTTTGGGCATCACAAACAGTAACCTAAATGTCTGTTTATCCACTGCTCACGCTCTAAGCGCAAGGTGGCATATATATGTCCCCAAGATTTTACTAGTATGCACCACTTTATCTGCACAATAGAACAATGGTAGATTGAGCTTGCTTGTGGTGTAGGCAGATTATAGGGTGAGACAGGTTTTCCCCCAAGCTTATCACTGAAAGAAAAGAAAAATACTCCACGTAGTAAAAAGTATGACATGTCTCATGAATAAATCATAAACCCGAACAGTTTGGAATGTTTTCCGTTCCTGATCGCAATCGTTCCTGTTGATTTTCCATGTAGCACCGTCAGATTCCCGTGCTCAAGCCAGGGGATCAGGTGGGCAGAAATTTCTTTATCAGAGCATCTATCTATACATGTTTTTCCGACCCATCTCTTCCCTTCTCCACCGCCTCCGACCTGGGCCGGACGCGCTGCCATCGCATCGTGCCTGTCGCGGCCTCTGCACACGCGGAGTTTACGTCCCTGGCCGCCGCTTTTAAGACATCAAACCGGTCGTCAAGGTAAGACATTAGGCTGGTCATAGTGGGAGTAACTTAGCAAGTAACATAGCACATTTCAATTCAAGACAGGTTTACTTATGTGGCATGGGGTTAATGAGGAGAGAGGTGTTTGGAGTAACATAATATGTTACTGTAACATAACGCAACCCAAAGCAAAATGAGTCTATGGTGTAATAAATGCTATCATCTACCTGTATGTTACTTTGCACTATGAAGGTAGTAACAAAGACTAGTGTCATAGTCTAAATTACTCCCCACTAACAAACATTAAGCATGAAGAGTAACAAAGTCACTAGGCATCCGCCCTGAGAGAATACTCTACATAATAAATAACACTGTCCTGAATGAAGTACATAAACAAACAATACACGAATGCCTTCCCTTCTCATCCATCTGTCCCATGTTCGCCTTTCTCCCGATCAGTGCCCGGTTGGCTGGTGTTCTTCTACAACTTACTCAGCCTTTGGCTGCTCATCCCATTTCTCATAAAAAAGTATGTAGGCTTGACAGTCAAGTACCTCTTTTAGTGACACTTCTGTGATGCTCTCGTCGCTTGCGCGGAACCATGTGGGAGTGCCACAGCGCTCCTGCTGCTGACATCCGATTTGGCTTGCTCTCACATAAGCAAAAATGTGTCCTTCGCCCAGGGTTGGTCCATTGTGCACAATTACTGCAACCAGATGATATTTGTGCTCATCATCCTCCGTATGTCTGAAAGATAGAGGAAAGAAAATAGCTGTCAGATGTTTTCTCTTGAATTGGGATCATCAATGATGTGCTGCCCACTGAGATCATCTGAGTTCTGATATTCAAAGAGGCCAAAAAATGTTACTCCCTCCGTTCGGAATTACTTGTCGCAGAAATGGATGTATCTAGATGTATTTTAGTTTTAGATACATCCATATCCGAGACAAGAAATTCCGAACGGAGGGAGTACTATATTAAACTGAGTTAAAGTGTGAAGTGTCAATACCCAGGGTCCATGAACTTTTTCATATTAAGTGTATCCTGAAAGATGACATGTTCTTCCAACTTGTCTGGACTATCCGAGATGACATAGCTGAATCTCTTCAGCTGAATGGTTAGTATAGGTGCCGCCTTACTAATACGATATTCTACTGTTGCAGCTCTGTATATCTTCTCTTCCTCTCTCTGTTTTTTATGGCTCTCTTCCATTTGACTTGAGTTGCCATCAAGCATCGGTAGCTTTCCGCTGTTCTGATTCGGTATTCTTGTTTGTTTGTCAGCTTGATGGCTGGATTCCCCCTTTTCGTATGTTTTGTTCTCCTGCTGTTCAGGTTGGCCATCATAGTTTGTTGTATCTTCTTGGTTGAAAGATGAATTTCCAGAAGCAGCGGCAGCTGAACAGTCCATACAGTGCCAATCCTCGATCTCCCCAGTGGCATAGAAGTCCAAGCAGTCCTCGATTGATGCAGGCCTCTTTGGTGGTATTGCCAAACTGAGATCAAGGTACTCGCAGCCGGTGGTAACCGATGTGTGCTCACACTTTTTGCTGTAAACATGTTTAACGACCTCACTGCGGAAGAGTGACTCGACCATCGTACGTTCCTCATTCTTCAAACCGTCTATCAAGGAACCAAGCATATTATTGCTATCTTCCATCATGCCAGTTCTGAAATCTGAATTCCTTTTGCACATATATGAGAAGAGCTTCTCTGGCATCAGCACACTTCCAGTGCCATTGGTATTGGCTGTTATTATGAAGAGCTTCTGCAGTTCCTGACCAAGGTCCCCTGTCAGAGCATCCGGTCCTAACATCCTTGCACGCAGCTTATCAAGTGCAAGGAGACTCTGCAAGACTGCATTGAAGTAACAACTGTTCCCTCCATTCTGCATCCCTCTAACCGCTACATTGCCACTTTGCCCATTCTGATGACCAGCCGTATCTGCACTTAGCGTTTCAACTTGTTGGATCTCTGGTCTCTGTATGTCAGTTTCCTCTCTTTCTTCCTTCGGTCCTGCTACACAACTCTGCTGGGAATGCTGAATGCTATTATTTCGAACACTGTTGTCCTCAGGTGGTGTTCCAGGGGTATCATTTCCACACACATCTTCCACTGGCCATAATTTGCTCTTCTCGATTCCGCAATGCCATAGCAGTGCCCAGATATAGGTTATGAATTCCCCTCCTGACTCGAGGCACTCCTTGTGCGCCTCTGCGTTCCAAGTAGGGGCAAGGTGCACTAGTAAATCTGTCCATACCCCAGACAGGATCTCCCAGCATTCTTCTTGAGTCTCTTGATCAATCAGTTCCTTGCCCAGCTTTGCACCCAGTCGCACAACATCTTCATTCTTCATGACGTTGTCGGCATCTTGAATGGCCTTCACTGCTTCTTCCATCAGTTTGTCATACCTGCTCTGCAATGAGTCACAGTTTTTAAGAATATGATCACGAGCGTGTGCCACGGTTTCTTGTAAGACCATCTTGGGTACATAAAAGCTGTCAGGGATCAGGTCAGGCTTTGAAACTAGCAGATATGCACAATATCGAGACAAGCTATTCGCAGTGATATACATTTCCTCGAGCTTGTGAGGCAACTTCTCATTCACTTTCTTCTTTTCTTTCGTCTTCTCATCCACATCCAAAAGATATGGTTTCAATGTGCAGCAACTTGCGAAGTATGACAAGACGGAGTTCAGCAACCCATGTTTGCTTAAGTCGACATTATGGTCTTGAGCAAGCTTCATCTCACAGAGGCTGGTTGCAATGTGCCACACCAGAATTACATGTGAGCATGTGGGAAGTTTAAAGAAGGCCCAACCGTACCGCTTTGTTCGCTCACTGTCAGCATCAGACAGTGATGTGATAGCCTTGGGCAGAAGGTGACCTTGCTCTTCGGGATTTCTGTTAGGATTGTCTGGCTGATCATGTACAGTGTCAGGAGAGCTGAGGTTATTTAGGCTTGCACAGAGCGTCTTTAGTACTGCCGGTCTGACACATTCTGGCACATCGATGGCGTCATGCAGTGTTGCTCCATCTTTCTTCTCTGACACCATTCCTGTGGTTAGCTTATGAAGCAGATTCCAAAATCTTGGTCTGTCATCATATGAGTCCAAGATTCCAAAATCTTGATCTTAGTCTTAACTAGCTTTCGGTTGATATTAAAGAATTTTTGTTGCAGTGTCACATCCTCGAGCCTGCACCGCACTAGTCTGGACAAGGCGAAGGCCAGAGAGAGATCCTTTGGGTCATTTCCCTTACTGTTATCTGGGCGTAACAGGTCCCTGCAACATCCCCAAATCTTGTCTAGGGTGACCAGCGATGATCTCAGTTGACACGGACAAGAACCACACTTAGCTTGCTGGTCATTCTGAGCAGTATCAATATACATGACATACCTAGGCTTCTCGAATTTGATTCTCTGATCGGTTTCTCCATGCACCAAGTATTTGTATCCTACCATATTATTCTCTGGGTTGCAGTCCTCTGGTTTCCAGTTGCTAGTGTGAGGGCCAGCAACGACCTCTGAACTCTTACCATGCCAGACAGAATTGAGTGCGAGAAGATAGGAATGGTATCTGTACCAGCTCCTTAGTATCTGCAGAGCCCAAAGTGACCAGAGTGGAAGTGTGAACCTTGAGCCACGTGACCAGTTCAAGAACGCCGATCCCAGAAGTTTCACCACATTCCTCCACTCCATGAACCGTCGCCCATGGCGGCCATCAACACCATAGCCAGAGATAAAGTCGACATTGTAACGGAAACTAACAAGCACAAGGGCCCAGACTGGGAACAGCTGACTCTTGAACTTGGCTGTTTGCATGGCCCCCAGCAGGTACTCCCTCCGTTCCAAAATACTTGTCTTTCTAGGCATTTCAAATGGACACAACATATGAATGTATGTAGACATATTTTAGAGTGTAGATTCGCTCATTTTGTTCCGTATGTAGTCACTTGTTGAAATCTCTAGAAAGACAAATATTTAGGAACGGAGGAAGTATAAGATAATAGAGTCAGAGACACCATCCAAGATGCTAAAGATAGTTTTCATGACTCTGTTGCGGATGTGGCGACGAAAGACGTCCATGATGAACATCGAGAGGAACAAGAGTGTGAGCAGGACCACAAGAAACTCGATCCGAAACAGCACGAATGTCTCCTTGTTTAGCATGATGAACAGAGATGACACACCATGGCGGATATCTTGGATGCCCATTGTTTTTCCTACCTCGCTCGTGTTCGTTCCAATTGGGTAAATGGAGCCTGCAGCAAGGCCACTTCATCAAAGATATTCACAATAAAAGACGGTGAGAAAATGGACTTTGAACAAAGGTGGTCCTAAAACTTGTTTTTGTGACCCAGATAAGATGACCCAACATTTAATTTTTCTATTGCCATGTAGTAGTACTATTGTCTATACAACTTTTGATCTACCACTTGCCCCTGTATTTCTCAAATGTTGGGACATTGGTTTCAAGGGTTGGGGGCATTCTTAAAATTTAGGGGGGTAACCAGCATCCAAAGATGGTGCAACATAAAGCAAAAGAGGTTCCAGACCCCCACAAGCCTAGTCTGCCTGCCTACCACTACCAAGCGGTGCAGGCCGGTGAGCACGAGCTGGTTAGGTGATGGCGGCGGGCGTTCTGTAAGTTATACTGTACTAGTTTTGCTTTGGAAGTAACAAAAGAATCAGATTGGGCTGTGTCTGTGCCTCTCTGCAATATGCATCTTCTGTATGTATGCAGAGCCCTGAAGATAAATAGAAGCCTTGCTAGCTTTGAAAGAAAACTTACCAGGAGAAGAGGGATCCCGCACGGGCCTAAAGGGTTCGGCTCCTTCTCCGGCGGCGCCGGCGAGGATGATTCTGAAGCGGGGAGGAGAATGAAGGCTGTCGATGAAGAAGAGGAGGAAGCTGGTTAGAATTTAAGACAGCTGGGCTACATCAGTGTTGACGGACCCAGTTCTCTGCATGCACCTGCACCACTGCCGACACGGCTACGCTGTCCTTTTTCTTTATTTTTTATAGGGGCGCTGTCCTTTTTCTTAATCTCTACTATGAAGAGCATCTCCAATAAATGATGCAAATTTGAAGATGTAAAAGTAGCCAAAATATGTTTTTTACATCTTAAAAAAGAGCCAACTTCAGTAGATGTATATTTGGTGATGCAAGAGCATCTACGGTCGGACGTGGCAAATCCGGACCCTATACGCCTGCGGGCGTGTCCAGGCATGTCCGCGGACAGTGCCGGGTGGCCCCTTATATGGGCTGCCGCACATCCACACACCTCAAATGTGAAGCCTCAATTAATCTATGCAATCCATGCACGTCGATCATACGATAAAAATTATCCAAAATCAACAGTTTGAAACAAAGCAAAGTAAATCATAGTTCAACAATCAAAACATGCCAAAATTGAATTAATGTCCGAGGGTGACGGATACCTCACTGGTTGGCCGGATCACTCGCCGGACGCCATCCATGTCGCCTGCTCCGAGGCCATCTTTGTGCCCTGCTCCGCCAGCATCCTTGCCGCATGCTCTCCTTCTGCCACAACCACCCATGCCGCCTCGTACTTCCTATGATCGTTGATCTCCTTCTTCTCCGCAAGCCATTTCTTTGCATGCTCACTCAAAAGGGCTTCGTTCGTCAACATGATCTTCACATCCCCGCGTCCCGTGCGAGTTGCAACATCTCCTTCTCAAGCTCAATCTCTCCAAATGTCTTGGCTTTCCCGAGCTCCCATTTGATCACCGCCTCTTACTTCTCCAACTCGCTCTTCTCCCTCTCAATTTCCAGTTGCTTCTCCGCCCTCTTCCGGTACCAATCCATCCTCTCCGTTTGCGCATCCAACATGAGTGTGTACCTCTCCTCTTTCTTGTTCTCCCTCGCCGAAAAAATGCCCGACCATGTGGAGGACATTTTTGTAGCCACACGTCACGAGAGGCCCTTGCCTGCTCCCACTTGTTTCCCATGACTTGCCGGTTATCATTTGGCACAGTGTGGCTCTTCCATTCTCGACGGCAATATCTTCCCCTTCGCCGTCCAACCCAATTGATTGGTAGGAGCTTGGGCCATCATTCCTCTTCTTGCCGGCCATGAGACCGGCCAGAAGTTGTGTCCACTTTGGCTTGCCATTTAATATGATCCAACAATGACTAAAAGCAAATGGCTTCTTCTCCGATTCGTAATACAAAGTGGCCGCCACCTTTTCTCCATCAAGTTGACGAACTCCTTCATCGATGACAGCTTTGCCCTTGTCGGGAACTGAAGAGATTGTACTCTGAAGAATTTCAACCTCTAGCAGGTAGCTGAGATGATTTTGACGATTAGCCTTGTAGTTGATTGAAGACCTTGATTTGATGAATCTCATGATCCATTGTGCATAAGGCTTCAAATCAAACGGTGGTTGAGTAACCACGGCCAAAGTCCTCATGAAAAAAATCATAGACATTGATGGGAATACCATGAATTATATTGAATAGTAGATTCTTCATGACCCCCACAATTTCTTCAGTCTCAGAATCGTGGCCTTTGATGGGATTGAGGGTCTTGGCCAAGATGCGGTAGACGGTGCGAGGAACAAACAACAAATCCTTCACAAGGAGAGTGGTCCTTGGAGCATCTCCTTCAGCAATGGGTTTCATTAGGACTTGCATCAGATGATTGGTCAGCTCAGGTTCGTCATAAATTCGTCTGGCATCTTCTTGGGGTGGGTCAACTGGGAGTGCAAGTAGTATTTCATCAGCAAGTGCTTTGTAGTGAGTGTTCTCACTCATCCAGTCTAGAGCCCAAGAATGAATGTCTTCAACATTTTCAGACCGATGCATTGTAGCATAGAACTGAAGAATTAGCTTTTCATTCCAGTAACAGACGTCAGAGAACAGACTCAGCAACCCAACATCATGAAGAATAGCCAAAACTGGCCTGAAACATGGTAGAGACTCCATATCCACATGAGGGATATGGCGATGCGGGAAGACCTTATTCTTTTCGAAGAGCAAAGAGGAATAGAAGTCCATCTGTGTCTTAGTCTAGAAGCGCTGACGCCTAATTTTGTCTAAGTCATAAGGGGACTCGCGAACGAAGAATTTTTCTCCTCAAAGAAGGCGACATTATCAAACTTGGGTCTCCTGAGGCTTTTGCCAACTTTGGGCATTGAGGGCATAGGTTGAAGATTGATTTTCTTCGGCTTCACGTCAACTATGGGTCGAGGAGAGCCAGTTGAGTCAGTTGGATCAGTGATGGCATTAGATTTTGCCATTTCTTCAGTGGTAGGAAATGGAACTGTGTCAGTATCCGCTGAAGGAACCGATTCTTCGCGTTGAGGTGGAGGAGGTGCGACATCAACAGTCATTTCTTGTTGTGCATTTTCTTCAACTACTGCAGTTGGAACTTCAATAATGGTTTGAAGAGATGGTTGACGTTCTTCAACCAGTATGAATTTCCTCAGTCCTGGTAGACGATCGAGGCAATTGAGTGAGAGGTGTGGCGATGGGCGAATTTGGGTGAGTTTCTTCCCAAACTTCATCATGTAGTATAGGAGTTGTGGCCCCATCAATGTCCACGTCATCAGTTTCTTCATCGCTTCCAAATGAAGCGGCTTGTTCCTCAATCACTTGGACTGGTTGTGGCTTCCACAATGATACTAGGGGAAGTGAAGCATTTGCTTCCACTTCAATTTCTTCATTCACTTGCTCTGTGGTGGCAGCAGAGTGGGTATCTTCTTCATCATCATCAACTGGTGGGATCACAAACTCAACCCCATATGGAATGATCTGATGATATTCAACATTGCGAGTAGGGGACGTTGATGACAGAGGGGTAGCACCAATTGGCACAACTGAAGACATTAGGGTCGTCTTTAGTTAATTTCTTCACTGATTCAGTGGTAAGTGTCTCTGAAGCTTTGCACTTTCCGGCTTCCTTCTCAGCGGCCTTGGTCTTCTTCGCTTCTGATGCAGAAGGAAGAGTGATTTGCTTCAAAGATGAAGACTGTATTGGCGCTGTGGCTGAGGAAGAGGGTGGAGCAATTTCTTTAGGCGCGACTGATGTAGTCGCCCTGGCAGTTTCTTCAGGCGCAATTGTCTGTGTTGACCTGGCTTGTTCTTCAAGAGAAGAAGGCCCAGTCTCACTAATCTTCCTCTTGTTGGAGGTACTTTATAGAGGCACTGTGCCAGTAACCTCCCTCTTGTTGTGTTCATCGACCAGCTGCTTGGTTGCGTTGATGAATCTTTCACGCACACCACAGCAGTGATTGGCCCGGCGCTCATATTCTTTAGACATCTATTGGATCTCAGATTGCAAAGATACAAGCTGTTGAGGGGGTATGGTGAGCATGTTTTTCTTCAACTCTTTCTCCTTCTGTTGCTGCTGCTTCCTCACAAGTTTTGCTTGTGCAATCTTGTGCTTCTCAGATAAAATGCATGAAGAAAGCACGTGGCTTGGACCTGGTGGCAAGTCAAGGTCGTCAAGTGGAGTATCTGACTTCTCGCACATTTCTAAGAAGTCCATACTTTTCTTGGGATCAAGCAGAAGCGGAACAGAAGTGTTCTTGGCAATTGCAGCTTCTTCAACTCTCCTCTTGACAAACTCCGCAAGTTCATCTTCGTCAGCCAACTCATTTTCATCAGTCTGAGGCACTATGGCCTTGCTCTTGTGACCTGGTCTTGTTCCACGGCTAGCAGTGGCCTTTATCTTCAGCTTGGGCACATTTGTAGATGTGTGCCCACTAGTTGAGGCACTTGAAGCAACAATTATGGCTGTTGGAAAGCCTTTTGTGTGCTGGCAAGATGCGAGCACAAATGGCGTTGAAGCTTTTGCAGCGGCCACTAAAGAACTTGTGGCAGGTGGAGGTGTTGATGACATTGCAGATGTTGTGGCCTTGGCTGCTGAAGCCTTTGAAGACGAATGCTTTGGCTCCGAGGACTTTGGAGCCAAAGGCTTTGGGTTTTGAGCCGGCTTCTTTTGCATGGCCTTCTTAGGCGCGCTAGCACTGCCACCTGCTTCAGCTGATGCTTTTGAAGCTCTATTGAATTCCTCAACAGCTTTTTAAGCTTGCTTTCACAGTTTAGTTTGATACTTTGCCCATTTAGCTGGAAATTCTTCACCCCTTCTGATGCTAGTGGGGTTAGCAGTTTGTCCAGTAGCCAAAGGAGGCCTCTTGTAGGGTGGCTTAACAGCAAATTCCTTCATGTATTTTGGAGTTACATATCTGTAATCCCTCCGTTCATAAGCCCACTTGCATTTGATCCTTTGCATGCGCGTTCTGCGCTGTTTGTCAGTCTCTTTACTGTGCACATATTCGTCAGGCGTGCAATAGCCTGCATAGACGTCATCTGGAATTTCGAGAGCAGTGTGCTCTTCTTTCTTCTTTCCTCCCTTATGAGGCTTTTTACCATAAGTCATTTTCTTCAGTTGAGGTTTTTGAACTCTTGACGACTCTGAAGATGTTTGGATATTTTCCTCAAGCAATGCTGCAAATGAATTAATTTGATGAGAACCTAGAGATTCGTCGGCAGGCATGTGTTTTATAGATTGAAGCAATTGCACAATTGAGGAATCTAAACACTAAGTATTACTCCATCCGTTCAAAATAAGTGTCAGCACAAAGTTGTACTAAGGTTAAGACACTTATTTTGGGATGGAGGGAGTACTTAGTAGAAATAACCAAGATTGACCAAAAGGAAGTATTGAAGAATTGGAAATTTGAAGTAAAAACAACACTTGAAGAATTTCAGGTAGTGAAGATATCAAACTGGGCAGTAAAAATAAAATTTTAATTACCCCAAAGATGAACTTGATGAACTGGACGACGAGGTGAAGGAAATCGTCAGCTCAGATCTTTTGTGCCCTAACTTGGGGACGAAAACAACTACGGTGGCGACGGAGGTGAAGAAATTCGCGGCCGACGTGAGTACGTCAATGAAGAAGTAAAAGAGTGAAGCTTTTCTTCTCCGGCAGCGATGAATTCCAACGGCGACGCTAGGATTCGGGAGTGAGAGCGCAGGGGCGAGGGCGCGGAGTGAATTAGGTTTGACAGGGTCGAGCCCTTATATAGGCCCGGTAAAAACCGCACAATTCAAAGATTTTGGACTGATAAGCTCCTAGCGATTCGCATCTCCGTGACACGTGACATGTATCACGCATGCGATTTGGATGATCTTATCCATGCCTCAGATGTGCGCGATGAGGTTATTGTGGCAACAACCAAAAATAAAAAAAATCAAAGTGTGTTTACAAATTCTTCAGCTGATAAGGACACATTAAAGACTTTGAATGGTGTCAATTAGAATACATATGAAGAATTTGTGAACAAAGTGGATTGAGTTTAGCATAGAGGGGAGCGGGTCCGATCACAACCACATACGCGAAGAAATCAACTCGAAAAATAGCAATATGTGGATGCTGCTGATGACATGAAAAAACTCAAATAAATATATAATAGAAAAAATTGGCTAAAGCAATGAAGAACAACCTCAACTGACGAATATGAAAGTTTGAAATTGCAAATGACGAAAAACCCAGATTTTAAAAATGTCATGAAGCGTGTAGTGGCGTTACCCATTGTATGAGAATTATATTGATTACACACACTGTGTACAGTTGTCGTAGGATTCTGAGAATCAAATTCTTCATTAATTTCTTCACAATTAATAGGGTAAATTTTTATTGATTGAAGAAATACATTACTTCGTGTGTTGCGCATCAAAGTCATAAAAAATGTAAAAGCGTTAGGATGTTTGTCCTTTTCAAAGGACATTCGAAGATTCTATGATGTTTAGCTCACACCACAACATGCAAAACCTCTTCACGTTCAAGAGCTTAGTGAAGATATCTGCAAGTTGGTCTTCAGTCTTCACATGGTTGATGACGATTTCTTCCTTAAGCACATGATCACGAAGAAAATAATGACACATCTGAATGTGCTTTGTCCGTGAATGTTGCATTGGGTTGTGTGCGATCTAGATAGCACTCTCATTGTCATGGTAGAGAGAGAATTTCTTCACATTGACGCCATAGTTCTTAAGGGTCTGCTTCATCCATAGCAACTGAGAGCAGCAGGCACCAGCAACAATATGCTCAGCCTCTGCTATGGAAAGTGATACACACTTCTGCTTCTTCAAGAACCAATAGACAAGAGATCGTTTGAGGAAATGGCCTGCCTGATGCTGACTTGCGATCCACACGATCTCCAGTATAATCAGAATCAAAAAATCTAGCTAGATCAAAAGATAAGCCTTGGGATACTATAATCTAAGTGTTGGTGTGTGAGCTAAATATCGAAGAATTCCCTTCACAACATGATGGTGTGATTCCTCCGATGTTGCTTGAAATCGGGCACACATGCAAACGTTAAGCATAATGTCTGGCGTGAATGCACATAGGTAAAACAGCGGACCAATGATGGAGCAATATACCTTCTGCTCAAAATCTTTACCATTTTCGTCAGTGCTGAGTTGGCCATTTGTCGGCATTAGGAATTTGAGGCCTTTGCAGTCTTACATGCCGAATTTTTTCAGGTAATCTTTTATGTATTTCTCCGAAGAAATAAAGATGATATTGGGTTGTCGACGAATTTGAAGATCGGGGAAGAATTTCAACTCCCATCATAGACATCTGATATTCTTCATGCATTATATTTGCAAAATCGTCAGTGTATCACTTGTTAGTGCAACTAAAGATAATATCAACATATATTTGAAATATTAACAGTTCACCATCATAAGATTTTGTGAAAATAGTTGGATCAAGTAAACCGGGTTTGAACCTTTTTTTTGGAACTCCTTCAACGTGTCATACCAAGTCCTCAGGGCTGCTTGAGGCCATGTAGAGCCTTGTTGAGTCTGAAGACTTTGTGAGGATGTTTTGGGTCCTCAAAACCTAGGGGTTGAGCAACATATACTTCTTCCTCAAGATTACCATTAAGGAATATACTTGACACATTTTTAGTAATTGCATATAATAAAAAATGCTCCAAATTTGAAAATATTACTATTTTGGTAAATGCCCATAATTAAAAATGTTGTATGCATTTCAAATATACACTTTTCTAAAATTATTCTGAATGATCTCAATTCATTTTCAAAAATTGTTCACAAAATCAAAAAATGTTCGTGTTTTTATAAAAGGTTTATGTTTCCCAAAATGTTTGTGAATTTTGAAAAATGTTGCCATTTCAAATTTTGTTCGTCTTGTTTCTAAAAATGTATAGAATTTCTAAAATTGTTTGCATATTTGAAAACTGTTCAGGATTTCAAAAATTATTTATGTTTCCAAGATTATTCACCAATTAATAATTATTATTATTATTGGAAAATTTCAAAAAATAAAATAAAAAGGTTTCGAATCTCATGCTACAGTATGATGTTGAATATTTGCTCTAGTTATTTGGTTAGAACGACATGTTTGTTCGAGTGGATAGCAACACTTGGCCAGGTGTTTGAGGTCGTGAGTTTAACCTTCAACTCGTCTTTTTTTTTGATTGTTACTCGCACCTTACAAACATAAATCATTTCTGTGCCCGGGCCTTTCACAACACACGCAACTTAGCTGACCCAACTACCTGGGAAATAGATTTTTACCCACCCCTTACCCGGGCATTTTAGAGCCACAAACAACTTAGCCGTCCCAACTACCTGAGAAATAAGGCAAAAATGTTTTAAATAGCCCGACATTGCTCCTTCACATACGTGTGTGAAACTAGATGCATGAATAGGTATGTGAAACTACATGTGTGAACAAATGTATCAATTTACATACGTGTGTGAAACTACATGTAGTAAGCTGGATGAAGGATGGATGAATAGGTATGTGAGCTAGCTGAAAAAAGACCCTGGATTTTTTTAAATGGAATTAACTACGGTACGAGAGATAGATGCATGGATTGCTAGGTGAACTAGCAACAAAAGGACCCTGAATTTCTTGAGGGCTAGATGGATGGATTGCTAGGTGACTACCAACAAAAGGGCCCTGAATTTCTTGAGGGATTGCTACCTGAGGAAAAGAAAAGGAAGACCCGACTACTTGAGCTAGATGCACGGAAAAGAAAAGACCCGGCTCACTCCATATTATGAAACTTAACACTTTAAACCCCCTCGATCAATGAACGAAAATCGTGGAGTAAAATTAACTGCAGTTGTATTATATCGGTGCCATGTACATGGAAAAGAGAAGACCCACCTCACTTACATATTATGGAACTTCATACCTTCAAATCCCCTCGAACGAATGAAAAGATAGAATGAATAATTTGCGGCCTTTCTCAGGTGTGCGATGACCTAACAAAACCCTTAAATCCCCTCGATCAATGAACAGAGAAATATGACCTAAATGTTCCTTCTCGGCATGTATACATACTTTTTCTTGCACATATAATTCTCATTAAATTTAAAGGCACACATTTTTTCTTCCGTTGCAACGCACGGCATATATACTTGTATTTATTGGTATAATAGATAGATATAGATAGTACGTACTCCTCCATTCTTAAATGTAAGTCATTTTAGAGATTTCAATATGAACTACATATGGAGTAAAATGAATGAATCTATATTCTAAAATATGTCTATATACATTCATATGTACTCCCTCCGTAAACTAATATAAGAGTGTTTAGATTACTACTTTAGTGATCTAAACGCTCTTATATTAGTTTACAGAGGGAGTAGTTCATATTGAAATCTCTAAAAGGGCTTATATTTAGGAACGGAGGGAGTATATACGTGCGCCGATAGACTACGGTATAAGATACCTACGAGTACAATAGAAGCTGAGCTTCGTATGGAATAAATACAAAAACAGTTTTACTAAAGCACATTTAGACGTGTGCCCTAAGTATTGCATATCCAAGTCATATGTCAGTGGATTTTACTCGGAGATTTGTGGGGATATTTTTCTTTTCTTTTTCTCACCCCTTTTATGCTTGCTTGAGGCGTTTAGATGTGGGGAGAATATTATACGAAAACCAATATTCAATGAAAACTTCGTGGAAATCATATTTTAAAGTTTCAAACAAATCTGAAAAAAAAATACGGGATGTTAAGAGGGTGATGTTTTATTGTCACGCAAAATTTCAAGTTCAAACACATTACAAGATGTGAGCTATGAAAAAGAAAAATTCAGTTTTAAATAATGACATTACTGTTTGGCACTATTCAATGCTGATTTTGTCTTTTTCATAACTCACATCTCGTAATGTGTTTCAACTTGAATTTTGTGCGGCAATAAAACATCTAACGTCCTGTATTTTTTCAGATTTTTTTGAAACTTCAAAACATCTGCTTCTTATGGTTTTCATCGGTTTCCACCAAATGTTGGTTTCCGTACGATATTCTCCCTTAGATGTGCAGTAATTAGAGCCATGTGCCCTGCAGACCCGCAGGGAAAACAGTCTGGGCCATTGGATTGAAGATAGTAGATAGAACAGATGGGACCGGTGGGTATCTTCTGGTCCTGGACATTCAATTCGTTCCCACCAGCTTCCGGCCGCGCTCTTCTCCTACAGCTAGTCTCCTTGTCAAGTCAATAGAGATACTTTGGAGGAGGAAGAGGAGGTCTTCTGAATCTGAGAAATCAGTTGTCCTGAGAGAGAGAGAGAGAGAGAGAGAGAGAGAGAGAGAGAGAGAGAGAGAGAGAGAAGAAAGGAGGGGGAGAGGGAGGGAGGGAGGAGGAAGGGGAGGGGGATGGCGCCGGCAGGCATAGTTGCAGTTTCAATCCTGGCGACCATGAAGAAGCTGTTCAAGATGGACAGCGTCACTCATGTGGCAAGCGTGGAGCTGTGGGTGTTGATGACAACGCTGCTGCTGGTGGTGAGGTTCGCGCTGGATGGCTTGGGGCCGTGGTACGCGGACAGGGCCACGGCAGTCACCATCCAAATCATCGAGATGCTCAACTACTCCATGGTGCACTACACCATGGGGCTGATGCAGCTCTCGGCCAAGACGGTGAACGACTACTTCCAGGTCTGGGCGGTGCTGCTGGTAACCCTGCAGTACAGCGTCAAGACTGGGCGCCTGTACCGGAGGTCCAAGAACACGCCGCTGCTGGATGTCATGTCATCTTTTTGGACAGCCAATCTCCTCCGAATGCAGACCTTCTCCCTTCTCAGGATTCCCCTTTGGGTAATCTGGGCCCTCAACGCAGTCCGCATCATCTCCTACTTTGACTCAACTGATAGGGCCGTCACCATCAACCAAGAGAACACCAGGCTGGTCAGCGACTATATGCGATACGAGCACACACTCGGTCCCTCTGGCGATGCAGCCAATTCCGGCGGTGAGTTCAGGATGCAGTCATACAAGTACTTGGTCTGTGGGGAAGACCTGGTGCTTCATGACGCCCAGCAGGAGAGGACAACTGCATCAGCACAGTACAGGATTCGGTTGGATCCGGATAACAATAGCAAGCTCATCACCATACAGAAGATATGGGATTTGGATGCTGGCAGCAGTGGGTTACTGGGCGGCACCAAAGACACTGGCAACCGATTGAAAGACGTCTGCCTTTCATTCGCCCTGTACAAGCTGCTGTGCCGTCGGTTCTATAATCTCCCGATACATGAGGCTACCCAAGACAAGACGAGGCGGCTCGTATTCGACTACATCCTGCAGGAGAACACCGACAACTATGAGAGGGCATTCCGCGTCACCAAGGTGGAATTGTCTTTCCTCCAAGACTTGTTCTATAGCAAGCATGCTGCCATGTTTGCAGGGGGATTTCCAGTCTTCACTATGCTCATGTCTTTGTTTCTTGTTGCGGCCACCCGCTATCTTGCATATCCGGTCCATTATATACCAGAGAGAATGGATCAAGCCGACAAAAATACCATCACTCACGGGGTGATTGTCACTCGCATCATAGTTGGCCTTATCATTGCCAAGGAGCTTTTGGAGGTCTATCAATATGTATTCTCGGAATGGGCAAAGGTTCTGCTGATCTGCAAGTACATCCAGCATCGGTGCATGCAGAATCTGGTGGCGGAGGCAGCAATGAGAAGTATGTTTAGGTTCATCAGGGGCAAATGGGATCAAAGGATCTTCCAGTATAACCTTCTGATTTCTTACTCGCATCCTTTGAAGAAATTCCCCCGATCCATCAAATTGGAGTCAGAAGTAAAGACGGCTATATTTGAGTCGTTCAAGGGCCTGCAGCAGCATCCAAAAAGGCTGGAAGCCTACTTCTTAAATGCATTCGGATCAAAGGAAGCCCTTATGCAACAGCTAACATGGGCAGTTCAGTTAGAGGCTGATACCCACAGGATACTGGTCTGGCACATCGCAACATGCTTCTGCGAGATACATTTCTCTGATGAAGCGAAAAAACTCAAGGTTCTATTCCTTCGAAATAGGCTCTTGGCTAGGAAATCAACAACTTCATATGATGTGTGGCCACATTACTTAATTGCTGTCAGCTTATCAAACTACTGTGCATACCTTCTTACCAAAGCGTTGGTACCAGACAACGGCTTTGTTGTTACAAAGGTCTTGAATGCCGTACGTAATGAAACCTTTCGTGCTACTTATTGCTCGTTCTCCCAATCAATGAAAGATGTCTACAGGAAACTTGTGAAGATTGCCATTGAGCTCTCTAAACAGTCTGATGAGGTGGTCAGTGGAACAAGTGGAGCCCCTGAAAGTTCGGTACTCTATGAGCAAGTGCCCCCGATGGTTACTGATGAGGAAGATCCCAACAGAATGGGAGATGGTGATATTAACAGTTCCATAACCAATGACCAGGTACCGAGTAGGGAATATACTGTTAAGGGTGACGATGCCATCCATAATTCGGTAACCCAGATGGGTGCAAAGCTTGGGAAGCAGTTGATAGAGAGTTACAATTCCGACAGTGTAGGCCTATGGAGGGATCTAGCAGTGTTCTGGACAGGTTTCCTCCTCAACTTGGCAGCATCAACCAGAGCAGCCAAACATAAGACACGACTGGCTGGAAAGGGGGAGCTCATAACGCACCTGTGGGTTTTGCTGTCTCATGCCGGGTTTCTCGGAAATGCCATGCATGGGCAAACACTCTTAGACCCACATGACCTTGATGATGTCGACCCGCTCAGATGATGAATTTGATGAGTCCAATCCATCCTTGCGCGGTGGTCTGCAGGCTGTTCGGTCGATTTGGCTGTTGTTTTCCAGCAAAAAGGCAGCAGGGGTTTGAGATTTTTCTTTTACTGTACCATTCCCGACAATTTAATTGTATCGTGCTATGTTTACTTTGGCAAAGCTGTAGTGCATCCTTGCACCATGCAGTCATGCACATGTTGTCTCGTCAATTTGGCTGTTGTATCGTAGCTTCCAGTGCAATTGCACGGTTATCTAAATTGTATCATTTGAGATTTGGTTTCGCTATGTTGTCTTAGATCTCAAGTGCAACAAATCTATTGTGTAGTTCATCAAGCAAGGACATAAACTAATTGTTCAACAGAAACTAGGATACAGAAAGTCGTATAACCATATTCAGGTTCCTGAGCAATTAATATGCATTTCAGTTATTCATTTGGTACTAACCTGCAGGGCTCATAAGTTTCAGACAAGGGAAACAGAGCATCATATCGATGACTAACAAATTTATGCCTTACCAAGATATGAAGATAATCCAACATTATGGATGGATCTACTGAGGATTACAGTATATTGTAGAACCAGTTATTTGAAAAGTACTACTAGGATTCTTCTGAACATAGAATTCACCCAGACCTGGGGGGGTTATCCGACGAAATCTGTCCGGGCGGTGGCGATTCCTCCCCGGGCTCCGGCCGGCCATTAGCACGGCCTCCCCGTAGGACGTACAGGCGGTACGGGAGACCTCGGCCGTGCCCGCGCACACGGAACTGCGGCGAACTCCATTCCACCCGCGCCTCATCCTTCTCCGAGGCAAGCCTCCGCCGCGCGCAGGCCAGAGGCGAACCGGGGCTTCGCTGCGGACTGGAGCGGGCACCATTGCCTCGTGCCACGAGCTCCGGTCGGCGTACGGAGGAGGAACCAAAGGGGATCCCAGCCAGAATCACTCTGTCACGGCGGTCGGCGGATGCACGAAGGCGGCGCGTCAACTGACGAGGAAGAGGCGGAGCAGAGCAAGACGGCCGGGGATTCTAAACAGCCGCCGTGTATCTGTGGGTGGGACCAAGGGGTCGTTAGAGGGTGCGACCTGGCCAGTGGGTCCGCTATATAGAGGAATGAACCAGATAATACCGTAACTAAATCGACATATACAAGTGATACAAAAGGTGTTTTCGGCGGTCATCCGTGTGACTCAACATCATTGTGCATTTTTTTTCCATGCTCTATTTTTTCCACCAATGCATTGAGATGTAAGTTTTGCCGATTCCTCCCAAAGCAATGCTCGGTGCCACTGAAAAAAAATGTAGTTTTTCTTATCAAGACGGTACAATTCGCAGAACATAAGGCAAGGTAGCAAAAAATGTTGTTTTTCTGATCAAGATGAAACAATTCATCATTTATTCTTACCATGTCCATTCGCTTCAGTGATTTGGCACACAATTCACATTACTTTCAACTTGTTGTGACCAACTATACCAAATTGACCAGTTCAGCTACAATCTGATTGTTTGGTAGCTTTGTCAGAGCACTATCTCATGATTCATTGGATAGATCAAAATATGGTCATCTCTTGGCAGAAATCAAAGGTTTACTGGAGAATAGGGTGTTTGTTCATGTTAAGGTTTTTCATGATCAAAACAAAGTTCCACATTGCTTAGCAAATTATGGTAGATCTGGGGATAGCACTGTGTGCTGGCTTAACCAATCCCCTCCTTTTATTTCTGAACTTGTTGCTAAGGATTGTAATTCTGTGAGTTTGGAATAAAACACCCTATTTCCATAAAAAAAAACTACACCAAATTTGTTTGGTAATTGGTTGGGTGGTATTCATCATTCCTTGAAGGGCCAAATCCATGTGGGGGTTTGTGCCTTGCATTTGGCAATGTTGAATTGTCGGAATGAGTGCATTTTTAACAAATCATCTATTCCATATTTTTTGTAGCTTATCTTTGGAGCTACGGTGTTAGTACTTACATGGTCATCGCTGACACACGAGGGCTTGGCCTTTGGGTGTAGCTGCATGGAAATGATTGCGGGGGGGGGGGGGGGTCGTTCAACAAGTTTGGCTGGCGTGCCCAGTAGTAAATTATGTGGATAAGCTATGTAATCCTGCTTTTTCGACTGGTGTGGTCGTGTGTTGATGTAAACCCTTTTGGTACTTGATGATTTGGACTTTTTATGTATATTAAATGGTTGTGTGCATACATGATGAAGAGGACGGGTTATCCCTTTTTTATTTATTTATTATTAAAGTTGATGTAAGACAACAAGATCAACAACAACAAATAAAGTACAAAACATGGACAACCATGGCAAATTGATTAAAATACTTTCATCGGTCCCTCCAACAAATACATAGGGTTGCAAGGCTCTTGCCTCAACCAATGACCTTACCGAACTACTCACACATGAAGATCAGATCGACGAGAAACTCATGGAAGAACACATCATGAAGATTGACTGATTAATAATATGTCTTACAATGGATGTCGTGTGTGATACACGGTTACAAGTATGTCTAGAAGGCTGAGAATTATGGTGGCGGTGAAGGTTGTGGCCATGGAGATGGAAAATGGTGGTGACTAGGGTTGGTGGAGATGGCTTCTATGAATATTACGATGAAAGTATGGTTTTGCGATGTTCTGTTGCTCAGTCGGCATCGGCCCCTTTATAAAGGTTATTCAGGTGGATCTGATGCCTCAGTTGGCAGTCCATACGACCGCCCATACGAGCGGGCGTGCTCATATGGAACACCATCTTTTGCTCTGTCTTATCTGCTGCACCTCCCACTTGATCTCCTCTATCTCCACTTTACTCTTTACATGTATTTGCTTGATTTCGTCCATAAATAGCTCATTTCCTATGGAAACAAAATAAAGATCGAATATTTGGAATCATTTGCATTCATTAGTCATTAGTAGAAATATCGGAGTGCATATCTCGGTTTAATGAAATATATCGGTTTAAACTCAGGTTAGAGGAGTGTAAAAAAATTACTCATCAAACGACACACAAAAATACTGCCATGGCAGTGTCTTTTATTTTTTGTTGTCATAAGATAGTTGTGGCGGGTGCAAACGAAAGCCCGCCGCAGTTAGGTATATAATCAGTGGCGGGTGCACACCCTCCACTCATGGCATGTTAGCAGTGGCGAGCGCCCATGAGAGCCTCGCCCGCCACTGCTAGGCATTCCTACAGTAGTGTGTCCGCAAGGGAGGCGGGTTGGCGGCGGGCATGGTACCATCTCCCGGGACTTCCGCGCCGTCCTGGGAGCGGATCTTGAAGACGGTGTTTGCCTCCCTCGTGCCTCTTCTTGCCTCGTCGGCCCGAGCTTCCGACGATCTCCGGCAGGCCGGATCTGGTGGCTAGGTGAGGGTGGAGTGCTGGTGCTGCTGGTTGGGGGGGATCCCTTGGCCTGCTGTTGCGGCCACGATGCCGGCGACGCCCCGGGCATCGTCCACCTTCTTGAAGGCGGCAATGAGATCCGCCACTGACCTCTTCCTCCATGTTCCGGGTGAAAACACAAAATCCTAGGATTGGGTGGCGACGACGCTCCGGTGTTGTTCTACCTCTTGAAGGGGCCACCTTTGGGATTGTGGCGTGGTGGTAGGGCCTACGACGTTGGAGGTGGACTACCGATGATCTTCATTGGGTATCCGCTTGGCTGCTTGCGATTGTCATGTTCCTCGCCGACCGCCGTGGCGATGTATGGGGCGTTGTTCTATGTGCCGAGGTAGTTGTGCTTTCATCCTGTCATCGGCAACCTATTGGTCTTGTTCATTCGAGCTCGGGGTGAGTGGCTTTGCCAGCTGATGGAGTGGCATCCTTTGATCCAGGACGAGAGTGCAGGGGGCCTTCTTTGGGGCCAGAGACGGATCACAGACCAATGACGGTTGGCCTCCTTGGAGTTGTTGGAGCGTGGTCTTCCTCCGGCGGCGGGTTACTCCCTTTTCTTAGTCGCATCATTTGCAGGATCTTGTTCACCGATGGCCTTGATTCTCAAGCCTGCGCTTGGGCATTCAGAGCTTGTTAGTGGCTCCTTTGGCATCTTGTATCTTGCCGTTTCTTGTTATTGTTTTTGTTCTTTTTTCTTTCTGAACTTATGTTTTGTATGATCGTTGATCTGGTGGTTGCTTTATAATATAAAGCGGGGAAGCCCTTTTTCATTGATAAAAGTGAGGATCATGGAGAACAAGCCTTGAAATGCCTTTGTCAAACAATGAAGTTAGTAATTAGAATTGCCCCGTTCGGAGGTACGGATATTAAAGGAGGTAGCGAAGAAGAGTGAAGACAACGGAGAACCAGCCTTGAAATGCCTCAAATAATGAAGTTACTAAATAGTGGTGCATTTGTTTGGATGATGGAAGATCTCAAAATTTACGTTTAAAGGAATATTTCTTCCGTACTCAGATGGATGATCTCCTCTGACACTCAAATAAACTTTTCTATTTTGGATAGCCTGATTACAATTGTTGGGACAAACCATGGGCCAGTGTTCGCACACGAACACGTCACCGTGTACCCTCAACGCCGGGGGTGATGCACCGCAGCTCACGTCGAAGGAGACTTGCCGGAAGCGCGGTACGCAAGACAATCCGGCGGGTGCTTTTGAGGACCCGAAACCCCACATGCCCGGGAGGGACCCCGTCAGGGCGCGCGGCGGCTATGGGCTGCCCTAGGTCGACCTGATCGCCCTAGGGCCTTGAGGTTCGCCGCCCTGCAAACGAAGAACGAACGAAGAACGAGGAAGAAGAAGAACAAGGGAGAGAGATAAAGGTAAAGGTAAAATGATGATATATTGATAGATCAATTGTGTGTTGTTCAATCGGCCGTCACCCCTTACATATATATGAGGCAGCTGGACTTTCCGTACAAGAAAAGCACTCAAATCCCGTCCAAAACATCAAAAATTAACCTAACTCGGACTACGAGGACCGGAACTTCCAGTCAGCCCGAAACTTCCGGGCTAAAATTACATCAAGTAGCCCTCTTGCACAGCTCTTGCAGGTCGCATATGGATTCGGATCGCGATGGTCCCAAAAGCAAAGTTGTAGATCTTGCAATGAAGAAAAATTTCTTAGTTGATCACTTTTTCATCCGAGGTCATCTTGATGTCGAAATCGGCCCCGCAAATCTGCAAATAATGTTAAAGTTCCAGTTTTCGGGGCGCACCGCGTGCAAAGTTTCTGTTTAGCGCGGAACCTCCCCAAAAGTTTTGCCCGGAACTTCCGGGGCAGACTTATGCAGCACATCGTTTTGGCTATAACTTTTGCATATGAACTCCGATTTAGACGTTTCTTATATCAAAATGGATCGTTTCGACGAGGCGAAGACAATCCGTGTAGAAACTTTTCCCATATGAGGCCATCTTGGGGGCGTAATCAGCCAAGTAGTATTCTGAATATAAAATCTGAGTACTTTGAACACAACTTCGGCCTTAGAGATGAGACCGGATGACTATGGCCCAAATATCAAAGTTTTTCCTTTTGACGATACAGAACTTTCTCACTTTGAACACTTCTCCATTTGAGGCCATCTTAATTAAGTTCTTGGCCGTGCCAAAATCTGGCGTCAACACATGCCCCCCTGTTTTTCGGCAAAGCTTGTGTGCCGAAAAATAACTCGCATATATCTTGTTCTAAGGACGATGTCAACACTCCATCGGCCATTTTGCATGTTCTTAGGATGATAAGTATATATCGGCCATTGCTTGTTTGAACCTCTTGATGCAAAATTGGGTGAAAACTTCTCAGCTTCTATAACAATCCGGTGATAAGATTCCATAGATCAAAACCATCCTCCGAACCATATTGTTCACCCTTTCACTAGGATTTTGCAGATAATCAAGAATGAACTTCCTCCAATCCTTACTTCGCCTGCATAAAAGTTTCACTAGTGGCCGAAGCGGTGGGCTTCGGTTCGGCCTTACCTATATATGTTGACAAGACCTAGCATCGGCTATTGATAGAAATGCAATACACCATGGTTAACATGGTAGCCGGATGCTTGCTGTGCCAACTCTTTCGAATTGTCATGTCTAGATATATGAACAATTTTAAAGCAACCCAAGGTAAATCTTGCATCTAGACATACCAAAAGATAAACTATAAGTGATTCGTCAAAACGTTGATAACCCTTGAATATTTTTTTGCACTACTAATAACAAATCACTGGAAGCCTCAATATGTATAGCACCTATAGCAAGGCAAAGCTTGAATCCGAATAACAATGCATATTCGGCTTTGATCATTGTGCGAAAATATTTCAAGCGGCATGAGGCTTCACAAAATAGCTCCATATGGAGATAAATAAACAACACCAACACCTTGGCCATTGCTACAAATTTAACCGTCGAAAATAATCTCCATAGTACTAGAAAGACAAGGGCAATATCAATGAACATGTACCTCGTTTTGGCCTCCGATTGAACTAAGGACGATGTTATTAGGATACTACGTCAGCCATGCTTTGACATATTCTTAGGGCGATAGATAAATATCGGTCATTAACATGAGGTCCATATAGAATGTACCCACCAAAGTATGTATAGCCGAAATAAACAAATGAAATAGCAAATAAAGTATTTCGGCCCTTTGGATCAGCAACAAACTTGTAGCTAATCAAATGTATAGTGATTTGGCAATACCCTTTCATAATGTAAGAACTTATATTGCATCCATGGATTAAAATAAGCCCATTGAGGGTTACCAATCCTACCTGATGACGAATTCCATGGCATAGGCGTTAATGGCATAGTTGAAGAATATGGATAATGTATAGATCGAGGATGTTGAAACCTTCGGCTTGGTCCTTCATAGTTTTCACTCTTTTCTTTCTTCAGCTTTGCCGCACTTCTTGTAATGGAAGCTTGCACATAATAATTATTTTGAGTACTTCCTTTGGGAACCCATGCCATGTTCCTTTCTTCAAGTTCTTGTGCACTAAGCTTTTGTAACTCCTTCTTTTGCCAATACGATAAGACGAGTGAGCACCTCGACTGTGATTTTGTTTCAACCAATGGCAACTCTTTTTGGGCCTTGTGCACCTTTAACTTCTTTTCTTCAGATTTTGCACTCTGATTTTGATCAATTGATTGCTTCACTTCTTTGCCTTTTGTAGGCAATGTCAACACTTTAATTGACTCTTTGTCATTTGAAATCAAATCTGAAGTAGCACACTTACGACCATCTCTTTTCACGCGGTAAACTCGCTCTACCACCTCTTTCTTCTTCCTTGAGCTTTGGACCGATTCCTTTTGGTTGAAACGGTCTTTGACGCGTGATTGTTCAAATGTTGATCTTCTTGGTGCTGCATAGTATTGGTGAGATGGTCTAAAATAAGACGGAGAATGTGCCCTTGTATGATACCTATCCCATGATGAATATGGATTTAAATGAGCATAGGGACGCATCCATGGCATTGGCATTGGTGGCCCAAAATAAGGATATGAATATGTTGCATTATAATTCCCACTTTGCCAATACCGATCCTCACATTTGCGCCTTTGGGGTAATCTTGGTTTCTTTGCATGGTTTGGACGATAAGCATTCTTCTCTTCACTCTTATTTTGATATTTATCCAATAGTTCAGCGAAGGTGATTTTTGATATCTTACGCTTGCGCTTATTTCGGCCTTTGTTTTCTTTTGGTTTGCTTTCATTGATCATTGGATTTCCTTGTTGCCCTCCAGTCCTTGGCGTCTTCATTGTAGCTTCGATGGAATTCTCGCCCTCAAGTTTATGTTCATTGTGCTCTTCAACAACATCTTTACTTGAAAGCATGATCCCGTCACCTGCAGTTTTTACCTTCTCTTTAGATGGATCGGCTTGAAGTAGTCGATGCAAAAACTTTTTGCCATCAAGACCAATCGGAATAGACTGGTCATCCTTTGGTGTTTCAACAATTCTCAATCGTCCTTTATCAATGGCCGATTTAACTATTTGACGAAACATATTGCAATCCTCAAAATTATGTGTGAATGAATGATGCAACCTACAATACATTCGCCCTTGAATTCATGGCTTGACATGGTGATCAAGAATTCTTATGTAATTATTTTTCAGCAACAAATCAAATATTTGATCACACATGCTTGAACTGAAGGTAAACTTTTTCTTTTCTAGCCGATCTTGCTGTGAGAACGGCTTTGGAGTTAAGCAAACGAATGGTTCAGATTTTGTATCACCCCATTCGGCTATGAACTTTATTTTGCATTCTCTTACCGATGTCATTGGATAATATATTATACTAGCATCGGTTTTCTGAAAAGAATCTAACCTTGGCTTTAAGTTTCTGAAACAAAAATAGTTAGAACATGCATGCCTCAATTGAGACCAAGAGTAAGCCAAGTATGAAACAAGCAAAGCTACCCATGTAGATACGAACTTTAAATAAAGCAACAGGGAAAGCTTTGGCTACAACAATAAGTCATTATCGGTCTTTATAAATGGCGCAATGGGTTGACCGATATATTCTATAATGTTTTTATTGCTAACAAGTAAATTACCTTTCTTCATTGGTCTTTCAACATTACTTAAGAGGATTTTTCTAATAGATGCATCAACAATAAAGTTGTGACCAAATCTGAAAATAGGTAAATTACTTGCTAGACATACCTCTTCAAATATGTTGGGAGAGCATGATGATTGCATATGATGAATAATATTGTGCTTTGCTTCTGGATGACTTCCCAACACCGCGTCACAATTTTCCTCTTGATTCCGTGCATCATAAATTTTAAGATTTTTTCAACCGAACTTTGTTCGGCTACTTGTTCTTGTCCTTGAGACGCGTCAATTTCTATGGCACAAAACTCATAGGGCAGGAAGTAGGTTCCATTAACTTCAGAAAAATCAAGTATGGCTGTCTTGCTATACTTTCCATGCCCTTTCTCAACAATGTTTGCCTCTTTGTATTTGATGGATTCGAAATCTTTACTACTTGATTCGGCTCTTTCAACCGAAGCACTTTTAGTTTCCGAATCATCATTGTTTTCACCGGTTATATCAATTGGCAACACTTCTTTTCTTTGAGCTATTTCCCTATCAATTCTCTCTTGGCGAAGTACTTGCACCCTATCGCGCAAAGCTTTAAGTCCCCTCTCAATCTCAGCCCGCTCTAGATTAGTTTGCCCCCCAATACTTTTAGAATCTTTCGGCAATGAAGTGTCAGTGTTGCCGAAATTTTGCAATTGTGTAGGGGGTGTATAATATGCTGCGGTACTAGGTGGAGATGTATGCACTGCTGTATAACCATATGCTCTCTCGCCAATTCTATCAATTGATGAAGTTTCATATTCTTGCAAAACTCTAGCCTTTATTGCAACATAATCAGGATACAACCCCTTTTTATATTGTTCAAGGCAAAGAGCACTAATCCTCTTATTTTGTGTCAAGCTCTTTTTTAACGCAGCCACAACCACTTCTGGAAGAGATTGCTCCGCAATACTTTCAGATTTTTTCGGCAATGATTCGTGAGTGTTGCCGAAATTCTTGAATTGCATAGAGTATGCATTATATGCTACAATATTTGATGATGGCACATGTGTTCCTGTAAAATTTTCACTTATTCGGCTATGACCATGAAGATGTGGGGCCGAATTATGAACATCTACAGTTGCATACGGTGCTGAAAAATTACTAACATGAGGTATAGCATATGATGGTTGAGAGTAACTGGCCGAATAGCTAGTAGTAGCATGGCCAATTCTCCCATCCATCGGCAATGTTGGATTCACATACTGCAAATTAGTTGCCAATGAATAAAAAGGTGAAACACTTTCTTCTATGCTATTGGAAATTTTAACATGAGGTGTTTCAAATTGATTAACCGAACCCATCATGTTGTTCATCGGCATATGAATTTGTGGGGTTGCCGATGCATGAGGGTTGGGATACATATGTTGCATGTTGCTAAAATCATAAGAATTTGAAGCACAAAGATTATTTTGCATCGGCCCTTGCGCATAATTAGATGCATGATTGATAAAACTAGGGCTAGCCGATACATTATGCTCATGAGGCGATCTAGCAACAACATATGAATTATTTGCATCTACAAAGGGGAATTGAGTGTTCATATTACCTTCGTAAATTGCAAACCCTAGATGACGATTTCTTCGTAGCAAGAACGGGCTGGAGACCATTCAAAGCTTCTTCCGCAACGGAGTCGCCAAAAAGTGTGTTCGCACATGAACACGTCACCGTGTACCCTCGACGCCGGGGGTGATGCACCGCATCTCACGTCGAAGGAGACCCGCCGGAATCACGGTACGCAAGACAATCCGGCGGACGCTTTTGAGGACCCGAAACCCCACACGCCCCGGAGGGACCCCGTCAGGGCGCACGGCGGCTGTGGGCTGCCCAAGGTCGACCTGATCGCCCCTAGGGCCTTGAGGTTCGCCGCCCTGCAAACGAAGAACGAGGAAGAAGAAGAACAAGGGGGAGAGATAAAGGTAAAGGTAAAACGATGATATATTGATAGATCGATTGTGTGTTGTTCAATCGGCCGTCACCCTTTACATATATATGAGGCGGCTGGACTTTCCGTACAAGAAAAGCACTCAAATCCCGTCCAAAACATCAAAAATTAACCTAACTCGGACTACGAGGGCCGGAACTTCCGGGCTAAAATTACATCAAGTAGCCCTCTTGCACAGCTCCTGCAGGTCGCATATGGATTCGGATCGCGATGGTCCCAAAAGCAAAGTTGTAGATCTTGCAATGAAGAAAAATTCCTTAGTTGATCACTTTTTCATCCGAGGTCATCTTGATGTCGAAATCGGCCCCGCAAATCTGCAAATAATATTAAAATTCCAGTTTTCGGGGTGCACCGCGTGCAAAGTTTCTGTTTAGCGCGAAACCTCCCCGGAAGTTTTGCCCGGAACTTCCGGGGCAGACTTATGCAGCACATCATTTTGACTATAACTTTTGCATACAAATTCCGATTATACATTTCTTATATCAAAATCGATCGTTTCGACGAGACGAAGACAATCTGTATAGAAACTTTTCCCATATGAGGCCATCTTGGGGGCGTAATCAGCAGAGTAGTGTTCTGAATATAAAATCTGAGTACTTTGAACACAACTTCGGCCTTAGAGATGAGACCGGATGACTATGGCCCAATTATCTAAGTTTTTCCTTTTGACGATACGGAACTTTCTCACTTTGAGCACTTCTGCATTTGAGGCCATCTTAATTAAGTTTTTAGCCGTGCCAAAATCTGACATCCTTGCCGCTCATCTTCTTTCACTCGTTTGGATGAAGGTGAAAGAAGGAGCACACTGGATTTTTTCGGCACACAAACGCCCCGCCGCACGAGCGGCGCCTCGGCCGCATGAACGGCCTTACATTACTGGGCACACACCCTGACTCGGCTCATACCGTCATCGTGGCTCGGCAACACACCGGCGCTCGCGACCAGTACATGAGTGAGGGATTTATACCGAGGTGCACGACCCGGCCACCACACCGGCCGCAGCTAACAACCTGTACATGGCTAGCCCACTAATTAACTGACTCCTCGCATGTACTAGCTAGCTAACAAATCTATCCTACCGGCCATGCAACTAACAGCCGTGTATGCTGCTAGTCCTCCCGGCAAAAAAAGAGGAAGAAAAAACTAGCTGCTAGTCCTACTGTGGCGGACTCGGACGCGAGCCAGGCTCGCGCGCCACCACGACACAGACGCTCACCACGGACACAGGCACGGCCACGCAGCCGCGCCCGAACTCGCCCTAGACCTAGACACACCCGCTGGTCTCCGCAGCGAGTCGTGGCTTATACTTACCTAACAACAATCAATAGTTGGTGAATTGACCATGTAAATATAAGGGAAAATTTCTACCCATTCAATCAGGGCTCTCCAATTTTGCACCTGAAACTATACCATACACAAGCAACTAAACCATACCAAGTTTCTGGCTACTTATACATTAACCCCAGCTGTACGCGCTGCTGCCCAAGTACACCGAGCACCGACACGGAATCTCTCATCCAGCAGAGTACTTGGATTTCATATATATTAAGTATCATCAGCGCTATTCAGGAACGAACGCGGTTTTTGGGTGGGGATCATTGGTGTTCCACGTCTGTGCTCACGTGTTCTTCAAAGTACGCTGTTATGGTTTTCAGCTTCCCATTGAGGAAATTCTTCTCCACCTGCCAGAATGAAAAGGATCCACTGTGAGTGTGTGACATTGGTCCAAAGGGCATCGCCAGACCACAATGATCGTCATGGAACTCCATAGCTAGGTCAACTAAACAAAGATCATGACTAACGGACGTACCTCAACCGCCCATGGAGGATCGACCGACAAGCACATGTCCGCCAGTTGCTCTAGATCGCTGTTGCGAGGAAGAAACATGACTACTCTCGAAGCGATAGCCGTGGCAAGTTTGAAGAGATGGTACCTGAAGAGTTCAACAAGGACGTGTGAACATTTGGGAGCACAGCAAAGAAACAAACTATATTCTGAACCGAGGAGCTCACCCATCACAAGGCTTAAGCATGGTTTTCATATCGTAAACATCGACTTTGGCATAGTCTGGTCCACCCCAAGGGGGTGACATGAAAACAGTTTCTCCCTGCAAACAACCACTTTTCACAAAAAGCGTACAAACCAACTTGTAGAATAACAAGAGTGGCATAGCAAGATCGTCCTAGCTAGTCATCTCCTCGTGTTTCCGCTTTGGTATGCACACAAAGATGGTACTCCCTACTGCCAATATGCTCTAAGGACATTTATTTTCAGTTTTGCGTAAAAAAGGAGCCAAGTTCCTTTGTTCTTTAGCTTGGCGATGATGCTAAGCTTAGATTAGCACCTTCTGTCGCATCACTCCTGCTAGCTAATTACTCTCACCTTAATGTCTGGTAAATAGATGCTCTAAACAACTTTTATTATATTATTAAAAAGAAAGTTATCATTATGCAAGTCATCTATGATTATGTTTTGCAACTGAACTTGAATGCTTCTTGATACACCCGCTCTTCCCTTCCCTTCCCCTTTCTGCCCTCGCGCTGCCTCCCCGGGAGGCGGCCGGGGCGGCCAGCGCGCCTGCTCCCTCATCCTCCACCTTGCGTCGTCCCTCCCCGCCGCCGCTGGCGGGCGCCCCGGCTCTGGCCCGGGTGGTGTCGGCGGCGGCGGGATCTTCTCTCCCCGCGCGTGCGTCCTCCCTACCGCCGGCGGCAGATGTGAGGGAGGCGCTGCTCCTTGGCGGCGGGGCAGCTTGGTTGCGCGGGGTGGCCGGCGGCGCGCCCCCGCCCAGATCTGAGCCATGCGGGTCCCATCTGGGTCCTAGCGGGTCGGCTACCGGCGTGGCTTCGTTGTCTTCTGCGTGTTGCGGACGTGGAGCAGCTCGGACCAGGGGCAGCGGCGCCATTGGCGTGCTTGCTGCAGCGCGAAGGCGGGAGCTTTACGGGCCTTGGGAGTTCATGCTTCCAGCTTCCGTGCGAGTTCATGCCGGTCGACGAGGATGCCGGTGAGAGCGCCTCTGCCTCATGGCAGGTGAGAGGTGAGGATGTGGCTCCGGTGCCAACACCGCCGTCGCCGTTGCCGACCGTCACTCCTGCAGTCCTGCTGCTGCTCGCTGCTATTTCAGATGGCGCTGTTGGCCACTATAATCTTGCTGCCCATCTTCAGTAAGCTAAGCTAGGTGTTGTTTATCTTCAGTTTCGAGAATAAGTATGCATGCATCATGAGCGTGTTCACATGCATATCCGTAGTTTTTGCTTTCTGCATGTAGTAGTAGCTAGCTCGCCACGGTGCTCGTGAGATGGCACGAGATCATGGCGGACATGGTGGCATTTAGGAAATGTGGGAGTGTAATTTCGAGTGGCCATGGGATGGCGCAGTCATTAGCTCAATCGTGGCTGGCCTTGTGGCTCTAGCTTGATATGACGGGAACGTCTTGCTGCATGCAGAGGAGTGCAGCTGCAGCTCCGGCGGGACGTGGTGGCTGCATGCTCACATGGCCAGCGAGAGCAGCATAACCTGTGTGAGCGGCATGCATAACAATAAAAGCTTGGCCACCCGGAATCCACCTCAGCCCAAAACCACTCAGAGTGGCTGAAGGGACGGAAAGTATCCGGTATTAATAGTTGAGGGACTATGTTTTGTTGGTTTCATAGTTGAGTGACTATTTCTAAACTATCGAGAAAGTCGAGGAACGAAAAATATACTTTTCCCTAATCTAAAAATTGTTTTACAACAAAACTTCCTCATGTGGGATTTCTAATGGCAAGATACTGGTGCCCTACCTACTGGTTACATGTAAACCAAAATGGTCAAACAAAGGCATTATCAGACAACTATGAAGATATGTAGCTACAGGAAATGACAGGTGCACAAAAACCTATAGGTGTCATGTTTTTCAAGGCATAAGGCATACCTTCAGATGAGGTGCTATATTAATAAAATCTCCTACGATAAAGTCTATGTGATCATTTACTCCGTAAATAGTTGCATTATGCTGTGCATAACCAATCTTCTGTGGGTCAATGTCAACAGCAACAACATGCTTACACCTGAAAAATAGAAGATGGTGTCAGAGAGGTGGAAGTCTACAGTTTGAGTGGTGTACGAGAAACATGTGAATTGAGAGTCCACCTTATATCACCATTAATCATAAAAGGGCTTCCAGTTTCCAAATTATACACATTCATGTGGCATGAAAATTGATACACGTCCAAAGAAAGTCATATGATGTGTGAAGCAACTTAGAAGCCATCTTTTCATATGATGTGTCTTTTTACAGGACACAAGTACCTCAGTAGTTACTAGATGAGTGCACAAACATGCTTTCTACCACCATTCATTCTCGACTAAGTATGTCATTGACGCATACAAGATGCATAATATTCAAGGTAACATACCAGCTACCATCATCATCACAAGTGAAGAAAACAAAAAAAAGTATTTATGCAAAAGGGAGAGTTCATGCTAGCACATTGTTTATTGTCATTTACTTAAGATATAAGAACACGATAACAGTGGCATACTTTGTGGCAAACTGGATGGTATTACCACCAACTCCTGCGAAACAGTCAATCAATATGCCCGCACCAACACGAGATGCATGATGCTTTGCGATGGGCTCTGGCGTCACCGAAAACCACCCCTCTTCATCCATCTTTATACCACTATCAAAAAGGGAGAAAAGCGAGTACCGCTGATTCCAATACCTGGCAATGTCATTGGACATGTTTAGCAAGTCCGGACATGAATGAACTGTAGAATGAAATAAATGGTTACTTATCTGATATATAGAAACAGAAAGAGTACATGAAGGGTAGGTATAGCAAGAAGCTGCATATTGAACGCCACCCTTGCCAAGGAAAACTAATCTGTCAGTCAACAAAATCATCTCTAAAAAATTAGCAGAGGAACAATTCCTAGAAGCTCTAACCGAGTAATATTATCTTACACGGTTGAGATCTCCTTACTCTCTTTTTATTTTTGTTGGTAGTACCTTCTTGGTTCATTTCTAACACTTCAGTCATTGGACTATCATTCTGCATATTTTTGTCATGTTGTGCTTCATCAATGGTAGCTATCACACTACATAGAGATAAGATGTTAATAAAAACATCCATATGTCAAGGAAGCAACGGAACAACATTTTAGTGCAATAAGGCAAACCTTATATATATCAACTCTTTGTCAGGAATGTCTGATAAACTGAGTGCGTCATTGTAAATAAGTTGATGTCTCTGCTCATTCAGATGCGTGTCATCACCAGTCTGATCTGCCATGCGACTAGCCAATTCCATATCTTCAACAAATGAATGATCTATTGATATCAAGAACAACAGATGGTATATCATCACAAGAAATTGGTGGATGTTTGCAACAAAATAAGAATAAAAAACTGTATTGATTTGCTTGTGTGTTATTGTCTATGTGTTGTATGTGGGGGCAACAAATCTTTACCTTCATCTGTTGTTTTGGCTCCTTTATTGCGGGTTTCAGTTGTTTGAGATCCCTGCAAACTTGGAAGTTTCAAATAACTTGCATGAAATGCTTTAACGCAATTCGGATAATGAAGACCATGAAATGAAAAACAACATCAGCTAGACGTAATCACAAACAGGTTATATACATCAACATCAACAAGACGTAGAAATGATAAAGTTTTTTAACAATAAAAGTACTTCTCTTATGCCGGTTATCTATAGATGTATCGGTACACTCCGTTTATGGTCGTCTCTATAACATGTGAGGAATCGAGACCTATTTACGGAGGTGTGTACACGCTTAGAGAACACGGCGATGGATACTTTTACCCTACATGGATGGCATCATGATCTTAGAATTGGCCCTCCCACGGTTTAGGCATCATACAATCTTTTCATGACTACTTGTATTTCATCTTTTTTACTTTCTGAGACTAGACTTTGTTTGATTGTGTGCATCCTAGTTATGCATAGACCAGGTGTAATAGTTAAATATTTTAAGTAATAAAGTGCCCTTTATTGTCTGTAATAGTACATATTTTAAGGGAGATGATATGGTCCAGTCGGGGCTTAATGTGCGGGGCATTGACCGCCTCTCCGTTGTGCCACGCGTCCCACGTGATCCCAACACAGTTTTGCAACATGACCCTTGTTGCAATTGCAACAAGGGTTGCAATGGTGGCGGGGCACTAGCGAAGATAATTTCTGCAACAAGGATTATGTTGCGAAGGAGCTTTTGCAACAGTGTTCCTGTTGTAAAGGGCTTCTCAAGTTATCTGCAAGCTTCACAACAGCTACATGTTGAAAAGGGCCTTTTTGCAACAATGTCCCTATTGCAAAGAATTGCAACCAAGGTTGTGTTGCAAAGGGATTTTGCGCAACATGCTCGTTGTTGCAAAATAATGCGACTACAGGAGGAGATCAGATGGTTGCGAAAGTCGTCATCCAACGGCTCGCGAGGCGGCAGATCTTAAAAAAAAATGCCGGCCGACGCGTAGCAGCCCCCATCTTTTAAGTAATAAACATCGCTCTTTATTATAAAAAATATCACTGCACAAAACACTTTTTTTGTCAATTTTTCGAGGGTACTTATTTTTTTGTCAATTGGGCAACAGAAGAAGCGAGCGTATTCAATTTCTTGGAAATGTCAGCAGACTTCCCTCAAAAAAAGAAGGAAATGTCAGCAGACGAACCGGTTAAGCACAACCCACGTCATGATGGCAAGATGGAAGTGGAATCTTCTTACCGTGCAATCAGTAGTCTCTGTAGCATCGCAATCCTCAGTCTTCACATAAAAATCATCCCTGCATTGAGCGAACTGCTCAGCCAAAAACAACACTAGCCTGAAGGCCCTGAACGAGTCGGAGAGGGACGAGGAGGGGGAGGGGAATGATCACCAGAGGTGCACTTCGGTGAGCCTGAAGAGCTTCCCCAGCTTTCTCATAGACGAGGACTCCGCTGCCGGCGGCATCGCCGTGGGCACTGGTTCGTGGGTCGGCGCCCTGTCCAACGGCGGGCCGAGGCCGGGGTCGGGTCGGACGGCGGGTACATCGCTGGTCGGGGAGCAGGAGGAGAATGAGAACTAAGATGTGGTAGCAGGAGGGAATGTATGGAGTAGGAAGAAGGGAACACCCACCTCAGCTCGCCGTCGACGTCCCGTCCGGGCTCCCGCAGTTTCGTGGTCACCGTGGCCGCCATAAATGACCGGTCGCCTCCTCGACGACTGGACTAGGCGAGCGGCTTGGGGAGTAGAACAAAGCAAGCGGCCGGAGCATTAGCCGTGGTGTAACGAACCCAATCGAGAAGGGGGTCGGGAGGACAGCAGGAGGTGAGATTTGCAGAAGAAGATGAGAACAAAGAGAACAAGGGATGGGAATCAAGTGCTCGCTCTCCTCACATGCCCTACTCTGTTTTTTGTTAACTAACACACAAGTGGCTATAATTATATACCTCGGTTGTTGTGCATAAGTATTTTGGATTGTAGTTTGTCGTTTTTCTTCCTAACTGCGCAATCATGTACATCGATCGATGTTCTCTGCCATTGTCATTTTGTATTCTAGAACAACTTCATATAGTATAGTTCAACTTGTGTCTTGGAAAGACGCAACCAATAAGTGCCGGATTTTGTTAAAAATAAGTGCCTGGATTATGAGGCAGTAGGCCAGTAGCTTAGACCTGTCTTGTTCACTGTCATAGTGGCATATTTTAATCAGGATAGAAAATACTTTGTAAAATGTACCAAAATACAAAGCTTTGATGTCTTAGTGATGGACATGAAGTCTCGCCTTTCATCCATTGGCCGAGATGTATCCAAGTCTAAGCTACCTGCGATCTTACAAAATGTTGCATGTTGCAAGGTACTACCTCCGTCCTGGGTTATTAGTCCCTATTATATCCCGTGTCAAATTTGAATCATAAATTTAACTAACCAAATATTCATGCATGTCATAAAAAATTATATTATTAAAAACTATGTTTAAATACGAATCCAAGCATATAATTTGTTTTGTCATGCATTAATATTTTGTTAGTTAAATTTTTGATTAAAATTTGAGACAAACTACAAAGGGTACCAATAAATCAGAACGGAGGTAGTAAGATGTACACATAGTCAACAACTACCACATTTGCCCGTGCGTTGCAACGGGAGACTTTTGATCGACACGACCTTTTCCAAACACTTTGGAGCGTTGCTCTTCCATTATTAGGAGCTTCATGAGTGTGGCCGAGCCTGGAAATTATGAGTTCCTCCGGTCCCTAGAGTGACACCGCGATATATATAGGGTCAGTTCGTATGTTCTATGTCATTTTGGCCGTTGTTTGACTCGTCATCATCCTCTGAGTCACCTTATGTTGTTTTCCTTTGATTGATCCAAGAATTTAACAATCTTTATCTTACATGTCATGAATCTCATTTTTTTTAACCAATGGCTCATTGCTCCAGCCTTCTCAGTGATCATAATGGCGTCTCATGTGCATCATCCTTTGAGTCACCTTGTGATTTTTTTTTGTTTTTCCTATCCTTTATCATGCATCTCATAAATCCCATTATTTTAAACCGACAGGGCTGCCTCATTTCTCTAGCCTTCTTAATGATCGTCTTAATTATCTATAAACAGGTGAAAATATGTGCAAGATAGCAAGATGGGACTATTGATGGGAGCACATATATGAAAATATTGATTATAGGATTATTATACGCTGCCTCGATGGGCCTTGGGCATATCACAGCACACGCGACAGCTGCAGCTGCTCCGCATGCCCGTGCCGCCACCGCACCCTATTTCTGCACGCCCGCGACATATTACAGTTGACTTGCTCACCGAAAAGACCTGAACTCAACCACATCCTTGCGCCACAAAAAGAATCGTCTTATCTTTCAAAATGGACCGGGCGCCTTTAGAAATCACAGGCAGGAGCCAGCAAAGGTGGTTGACACTTGTCAGTGTGAGCATCAACTTAGGTGGTCAGGGGTCGAATCTCAACACCCTTATTTTTATTTCTTTGTTCACACACACAGATGTCTATTCCGGTCAAAATGGGCCAGACGCCTTTCATCAGCATGATCATTAGCGTAGCGTACTGGTTGGCAGCTTGAGACAACACACAGGAGACCAAGGATTGAATCGCTGGCCGAGCACTTTATTTTGTTCTTTTTTTCTCTGTTTAATAATTCAAACATAAAAAGGAAGTTAATGTGTTTGTGTACAGGTTGAAGTCTCATCATACTCTAAAAAGAGAAGGGATTCTCCATAGATGTGTCCATGTCAATGATAAAACTGTAGGTTCTGTACATGTATTTATTTTACGTAATGTTGTGTAGATCTATGTCACGCCCTCGATGCGGCTATATCTCTCACGTGTCGAAGCATGATTTAGAGGCATAACCGCATTGAAAGCAATGTCGCAAGTGAGGTAATCTTCACACAACCCATGTAATACATAAAGGAAAAAGATACATAGTTGGCTTACAATCGCCACTTCACACAATACATGAATAAAGTATTACATCATCCAGTTACACACAAGGTCCGACTATGGAACCAAAATAAAAGAAGACTACCCCAAATGCCACACAAATCCCCGATCGACCCCAACTGGGCTCCACTACTGATCGACTGAAACAAAATAACACAAAGGACAAGATCTTCATCGAGCTCCTCCTTGAGCTTGGTTGCATCATCTGCACGGTTCAACGGCACCTGCAAGCTGGTTTTGGAAGTATCTGTGAGCCACGGGGACTCAGTAATCTCGCACCCTCGCGATCAAGACTATTTAAGCTTATGGGTAAGGTAAAGGTATGAGGTGGAGCTGCAGCAAGCGACTACCATATATGGTGGCTAACATACGCAAATGAGAGCGAGAAGAGAAGGCAAAACACGATCGAGAAAACTATGATCAAGAAGTGATCCTATAACAACCTACGTCAAGCATAACTTCAATACCGTGTTCACTTCTCGGACTCCGCCGGAAAGAGACCATCACGGTTACACACGCGGTTGATGGATTTTAATTAAGGTCAACTTCAGGTTTTCTACAACCGGACATTAACAAATACCCATCTGCCCATAACCGCGGGCACGGCTTTCAAAAGTTCAAATCCCTGCAGGGGTGTCCCAATAGCCCATCACAAGCTCTCACGGTCAACGAAGGATATTTCTTCTAGCAGGAAGACCCGATCAGACTCGGAATTCCGGTTACAAGACATTTCGACAATGGTAAAACAAGACCAGCAAAGCCGCCCGATGCGCCGACATCCTGATGGGAGCTGCACATATCTCGTTCTCAGGGCAACACCGGATGAGACATCCTACGAGTAAAACCAGCCCTCAAGTTTCCCTGAGGTGGCCCCGCAGTCTACTCAGTTCGGACCAACACTTAGACAAGCACTGGCCCGGAGGGGGTTAAAATAAGATGACCCTTGGGCTCGCCTAACCCAAGGAAAAAAAAGGCTAGGTGGCGAATGATAAAACCAAGGTTGGACCTTGCTGGAGGAGTTTTATTCAAGGCAAACTGTCAAGGGGTTCCCATTATACCCAACCGCGTAAGGAACGCAAAATCCGGGAACATAACACCAATATGACGGAAACTAGGGCGGCAAGAGTGGAACAAAACACCAGGCATAAGGCCGAGCCTTCCACCCTTTACCAAGTATATATATGCACTAATTAAATAAGATATATTGTGATATCCCAACAAGTAAACATATTCCAACAAGGAACAACATCTCCATGTTCCAACAAGGAACAAACTTCAATCTTCACCTGCAACTAACAACGCTATAAGAGGGGCTGAGCAAAGCGGTAACATAGCCAAACAACGGTTTGCTAGGACAAGGTGGGTTAGAGGCTTGGTTCAACTATATGGGAGGCATGATAAGCAAGTGGTAGGTATTGCAGCATAGGCATAACAAAAGAGCGAGCAACTAAGCAAGCAAAGATAGACGTGATTTCGAGGGTATGATCATCTTGCCTGAAATCCCGCAAGGAAGAAGAACGAGTCCATGAAGAAGACAAACGGACGTAGTCGAACGGTTGCTCACAAACGCGACGTTACCGGAACCAACCCGAAGAAGCAAACACCGGAAAGAAGCGCACAACATAGTAAACAAACCACACATGAACATGATATGATATGCGGGATGCGGTATGTGATGCGTATGCATGATTTGCAAGGGAAAGAATGAACCTGGCCTCAACTTGGAAATCCAAGTGTGCCATTGGAAAAGTGAGATGAAATCGCTTGAAAACGATATAAAGAACGCTGGAATCGGAGTTACGGTTTGGAAATGGCGAGCAAAACAAATATGGCACCGGTCTGCGATAAACAGCAAGTAGCCATCTAAATGCAACAAGATGAACATGCTAAAACACTCAAACATGACAACAAAATACATGGCAGGGATCCACTCATGATGCTTAACAAAAGATGAACACTTAGCTACGGCCAATTCATCCATTAACAGGTTCAAACAAGCATGTCAAAAGCGCAAATGGTAAACATATCTCAGACTTAGTGAAATTAACACTTGTCTGGAATTTCAGATCAGGTAGCATACTTTGGAGCATGAAAACTATATGCTACAGGACCTGAACATGGTAAAGTAAAGCATGGCATGGAGCTACTCAAAGAGCTTAACAAAAGCCCTTAGTGACCTTGAGCCAAAAGGGATCAGAAAATACAATTGCAAGCATGTGAACATGGCAAAAACATAATCAGATCACAAACTTAGAGAAAAACTGGAACATGCAAATCAGAGATCAAGTAGGCATGTTTACGAGCTCGATGCACTCACTACAGAGCAAGTCATGACAATCTAAGCATACACCCATCAAGAATACACAATATACAAGCTAGACATGGTAAGAACAATAACATATCATGCATGGATCAACTACAACATCCTCGGCAAAATCACTAACAAGTACACGATCTGCCCAGATTCACGAAATAGCAAAAGTAGAGCTCGATTGACTCAAGCTAGGGTGCTCCATAATTGCAAACAAAGACATGGATGGATAGAGCACTACAAGATTAACAAAACATCCTTACTGATCATCCTCAAAAGAGGTATGGATCACTAGGAAACAACATGAACATATGGCATAAAGAAATAAACAGATCAAGGACTTGGTGGAATTGCTAAGTCCCTGAAATCAGCATTAACGAATGCACCACTTTGCAAGCTTGTGCTAGTCGCCACACACATCACAAAAATACATGGGTTGCACCTCTGGAAAGATGGCAAAGCATATAACAAAACTCATGTAGAGTTCAGGGGCATATCATGCACACAATAATCATGGCAAAAATGACAAATAGCTATTTGGAGCAGCAGATCAGGTAATTAACTCAAATAGCTCTCTTCCAACAGCATTTCGGGCATCAAGATGAGCTCAAATGAAAATGATGCAATGAGATGAAATGAAGTACTCTGTGAGACGAACATTTTGATATGCTACATGCGCAAAACAGAGCTACGGATGCAGAGTTACGACATGATGAACAAGGGCATATGAAACATGGAAATCTCGGGGACTTAGTAGAAATTATACCCTCGAGGTAAAAGTCAATGGCACGGGATCTGAGGTTCGCCGACGCGGTTCTCGCCGAAGATGGCGGGGAGAGGGGTGGATCTCGCCGGAGATGGCGGATCCGGGCCGGATCTCCCCGAATCTGGCCGGATCCCGGCGCGGGGCGGCGTAGGGAGGTCGGCGGCGGCCGTGGCGCGCTGGAGAGGCGACGAGCGAGCGGGGTGGTGCCGGCGGGGTCAAGTGACGAGGTCGCCGGTGTCGGGGTGCGGTGGCGGTGGCTCGCCGGCGCGGCCACCCGGCGACAGCGAGCGGGGCACAACGGCTCGGGCGGAGCCAGGCGC
>NC_057794.1:588449291-588470504 GCF_018294505.1 Triticum aestivum
AGTGCGGTGGCGGCGGCTCTGGGCCCGGGCGGGCCTGCCTCGGGCCCCGCGGGCCGCGGCGGCGCGGGAGGAGAGAGAGTGGAGCGGCGTGCTGAGGTGGCGGTCGCTGGTTGGTTCGGGCGGCAGAGGAGGCGACGTGGCGGCTCCGGATTGGTCTGGGTGAGGTGGCGGCAGTGGCGGACATTGTCCGGCGCGGTGGGGGTTTTCGTCTGGCGGCGCGAGGGGAAGAAGCTAGGGTTTCATTTGCGCAGAAATTTCAGAGGGAGGCACATATTTATAGGTAGAGGGAGTTAGGAGAGTCCAAATGAGGTGCGGTTTTCGGCCACGCGGTCGTGATCGAACGACTGAGATGATGGAGGAGGTTTAGGTGGGTTTTGGGCCAAATTGGAGGGGTGTTGGGCTGCAACACACACGAGGCCTTCTCGGTCCCTTGGTTAACCGTTGGAGGATCAAACGAAATCCAAATGGTACGAAACTTGACATGCGGTCTACCGGTAGTAAACCAGGGCCGCTTGGCAAGTCTCGGTCCAATACGAAAATGTTTAACCCCCACACATGAAAAGAAGGTAGAAATGACCACCGGAGGAGATAGGAGCGCTAGAATGCAAAACGGACAACGGGGAAAATGCTCGGATGCATGAAACGAACACATATGCAAATGAAATGCACATGATGACATGATATGCAATGCATGACACGCAAGCAATGACAAGGCAACAATAGCGAAAAACTGGAGGACATCTGGCACATCGGTCTCGGGGCGTTACAATCTACTTTTAAATCTCAATCGTCACTCTTTATGGTTAACATTAAATCAACGGATATAAATGCATGACTTATGGAGAACTATGAAAGCTTCCGTCCTTTATTATTAGGTATAGATAGGTGTAGTACGCATGTCATGATTTTGAATTTAATGTATGAATAATTTGAGTGTCTTTTGTAGCTTACAATGTGGTGTCAACTAACGATCATCGATTATCTACAAGTGATTGCATAAATGAATGGGAAATTAAGAACTACCCCCCAAAACTTTTATAATGCACTCATAAGTCAAAAATATAGTACTCCCTCCGATCCATATTAATTATCATTGATTTAGTATCTTTAGTACAAATTTATACTAAAGCAGTGTTAATTAATATGGAGCGGAGGGAGTACTTGTTTGTAATTAAGTTGTAATTTCAACTATAACCTAATGTGGACATACAAGAGCTAAAAGTTTTTTGAAAAATTGGTAAATTAATGAAGTTGCTGGTTATCTTAAGCTGTACGGCCAGCAACATGGTAGATGATGACTTTGTAGCAACCAATACAATTTTCTTTGCCTTATCTGCAAAGATACCCAACCGAATTAGTATTAATTAGTTACCACTCTAGTCAAATAGTAAGTGTATTTTTCATGCATCTCTGTTAGATCAACCATAGAAAGAAATTGTATATATTGGGGTTCACTGGACGAACACAGTCTTGCTCAATCCCCACACAAAATGGAAGCTCAAATTATCACCAAGCGATCGATGCTGCTAACATGATTTGGTGCCGTGATGTAAAATGGAGGGGGCAGGGGAGGGGTAGAATATTTTTTGATAACAAATGCACTTATCATACAAGGGTGTGCAAGGGCTCCGTGCGTGCAACAACAGCGTGCATGAGTTGTTTGGACGACCGCCATGGTGCTGGTCGATCATGTTAGGAGAAGACGTATGAGGACGGGAAATGATGTAATGGTCGGAATGGGGAAACTTCCAAGGTCGATCATGTCAGGCAAAAGGTTGCCTTAACTTTCGGGCATTTTACAAAACAAAAAAACTGTAAAAAAACCCTAGCACGAGCAGTCCAGTATGCGCCAACATGGCAACCGGATCTGCGTTTTTTCAGCACTAAATCATTTCTTTTGGCCTTAATTTGTTCACTTAAACAAGTTTAGTGACTAAATTGATGAATCCTAAGTGTTTGCCTAAAGTGTGCAAACACTTTGAGTTAATGGACCAATGGCACATTTCCACTTCCTCTAACTATATAAAAGACAAACCAACATCCATCAAGGTTCAAGCGGTGCTGGAGGCAACATGTCAGTGACCTAGCCGTCCATATTAGATCTATTCCATTGTAATTCTCTGAATAATCACTAAAGATAGGTATGCAACACGTAGGACTTGTACCCATCTAAGGGGTATGAACCTAAATAAAATCATTGTGTGACCATCATCGCCTTTGAGGTACTATCGTACCTTTGAGCATCACCCCTCTTTCTACTGTTGTGCATTAATCTTCAACACCTAGTGGAAAGTACATTCTGATTCTTCATGTACCATACTTGGATAGTGAAATTCAGAGAAGTTTGATCTAGTTTGGAATGAGTAGTAAATAGAACATCCATAACAAGCAAATCAATCAATCAATGCATTACGTAACAACACATTTCTCTTATATATCATAACAATATAGCTATAGGATCAAATTATATCAACTAGAAGTGGCGAATAGGAGATTTAAATTTTCTTCCAAAATCGCAAATCTCTCAACACAACACACTGAAATAATGTAAATAGAGGCAGTTCAACACCAAAGATAAACTATTGAAGGGAATTGACTTAAGAGGAAAAAATAAGATAAGCTACTGCAAGATAGCCATCAGGACTAAGACTAGAAGGATAACTAAGTAACAGTATATGAAGAACATGCGAACAAAGAGGCATATCACATTTAATAAAGCAAGATGGAAAAAGGACAAACATGATTGCAATGCGGATGGAAATGCTCAACGGACTGATTAGCAGGTCACCAAAGAACAACACAATGAAGAATAACTCAATGGAATGTAAATACTATAAGTAAATAGAACCAGTGTTGCTTGATGGCGACAATATGTGATGTAAATAGAAACCACAATGACTATCGGTTGCTTAGGCAGAAGCCTAACCGTCTAGAGATTGTGTAGCCCTCAAGGGTAATAGGCACAATCTAATCTCAACTTAGTTCTCTGTGATGCTCAACCACTAACTATGTTTTGGCTTTGGGGGTTTTCTCTCGATGAAATCTCTCAAGAGAGAGGGGTTCCTCAGACTTTCAAATCAAGTGAAGCAGCCAACCGGTGAAGGTTGGGGTGGGGATGATATTTATAGCCGAAGCAATCCCTCGAACCGTTTTTCTCGCTAAAATCTGGCCCGACGAGTGCGAGCTCAGGGAGAGACAGACGCAAGCCTCTGCTCTCGCAACCCTAGCCGCCGCGTCGCTGGTCCGCCGCCGCCGCCGCTGCCGCGCCGCCGCCTTCCTGCCTCCGTGAGTCTTCCGCCGCCGCCCCTCGCATCTCGGTCTCGTCCTGCAGGTCGCCGCCCACAGTCAAATTTCGCGTCTGCAGCCACTCCCTCTAGCTAGTCGCCACCGACAGCCGGACGACCTGCTCCGGCCAGCCTGCAACAAGATCCACGCAGCACATACGTGTAGCCACTTTTGGCCCAACTCCTCCAAGTGCATTGGCCCAACCCTTGGCCGAACAGGCCAATCCCATTTCATGGGCTGTGTATGTGAGGAGCTGCTTGCGCCAGCCGAATGCGAGGCTGTTCCAGCAAGAAGCTGGAAGCCAGCAGGAATCCGAGAAGCCAGCTATTTGAGAAGCTAGAGGAGATCCGAACGGGGCTTTAGTCAGGCCAGCAGCGCTAATTCCTGAAGAAGCTTGGACCGAATCCTGCAGTACAGTTCACACGATTTTTATTCTCAATTTGATCGGAGAGAGCCGCCCGCAAAAGTTCCTTTCTTGACCCGTGAACATCGGAGACAAACCGACAGAAGCAGGGTCTCAGCTTGACACAGCAGCGCGGTAATCCAACAAAACGGGGGTGACTCGGAGGCACAACAGTGAGTGGGTCTCGGGGGCGGCTCATGACGGAAATGAGCGACGGTAGCGAGCCTGTGGCGAGGGCAACTTGAAGCAGAGCCGCGACGGCAGAGGCAGCGACTCAGGGCCGAAGCGAGGTGTGGCAACGACGGGAGGTGGCTTGTGTTGGGACAAATCCAGTCCGGCGATGAACGCCGAGTAGGCTCGGCTGACACGAACACCAGATGAACCCTAGTCTCTCTCTCACTCCGACATATGTAGGTGGATGAAGAAAAGGAGCACACTGATTTTCCGGCGACAAACGCCGCCGCACGAACGGCACCTGGGCCGCACGCAGGCCCTTTCTTTTTACTCCGCACAAAATATGGCATATACCAGGTACATTCAAACGACTCATGCTAACTAACCATGGAGTCTATCCGGCCAGCTAACTACATGCATGAATATTCTATCACGCCATGAAGCTAGCTAACCAACTAACCACTTGGAAGCACTACACGCTGGACTAACCAACTCTCCATGGCCACGAGTGCACGCGCACGCACGTACACCATCATGACACACACGCACACACGTACTCTGAGTGCATACCCCGTCACGGTTTATTTCTAACATTCTTCCCAGAAACCGTGACTCGTCGTCGCCGAAGTTGTTGCCGCTCTTGTCATTGTCGTCGTCATGGCCGCCGCAACGGCATCCGTCACGCTTGACGCAGCATCCATGCTCTTCCTCGGCGACACACGTCGAGCTCCTTCATCGGCCACACACGCCTGACGTTCCGGCGACATACGCCGTCGATGCCGTCGCGCTCGAACGCTTGACACCACCGCGCCACCACGCATATCAACGCACGACTGTGCCAACACGGTCGTCGTTTCCCGGCGGCCGCGCCACAGCCGCCACGGCATACACCGCCGTGCAGCGCCGCCACGCCACCGCGCCTTCATGAACTCCGCGCCACCATGCAGGTCTTCCGCAGCCTCCTCGCCGCACCGCGGCAAACTCACCATGGATCGACAAGGCTCTGATACCAATTGTTGGGACAAACCCAGTCCGGCGACGAACGCCGAGTAAGCTCCGGCGACACGAATGTCGGACGAACCCCAATCTCTCTCACTCGGACGTACGTAGGTGGATGAAAAAGAGGAGCACACTGATTTTCCGGCGACAAACGCCTCACCGCACGAACGGCGCCATGCCGCACGAACGGTGCCTAGGCCGCACGCACGGCCCTTCATTTTTACTCAACTCAAACTATGGCACATACCAGGTACATCCAAACGACTCAGATCGGTCTCTATTTATAGGCTGGCACACACGCCACCTCCCCTATTCTGATGCATGCTAACTAACCATGTAGTCTATCCGGCCAGCTAACTACATGCATGAATATCCTATCACGGCATGAAGCTAGCTAACCAACTAACCACCTGGACTAAGCACTACACGCTGGACTAACCAACTCGCCATGGCCACGAGTGCACGCGCACGCACGTACACCATCATGACACACACGCGCACACGTACTCTGGGTGCATACCCGTCACGGTTTATTTCTAACATTCTTCCCGGAAACCGTGACTCGTCGTCGCCGGATTTGTTGCCGCTCTCATCATTGTCATCGTCATGGCCGCCGCAACGGCATCCGTCACGCTTGACGCAGCCTCCATGCTCTTCCTCGGCGACACACGTCGAGCTCCTTCGTCGGCGACACACGCCTGACGTTCCGGTGACATACGCCGTCGATGCCGTCGCGCTCGAACGCTTGACACCACCGCGCCACCGCGCATATCAATGCACGACTGTGCCAACACAGTCGTCGTTTCCCGGCGGCCGCGCCACAGCCGCCACGGCATACATCGCCGTGCAGCGCCGCCACGCCGCCGCGCCTTCACGAACTCCGCGCCACCATGCAGGACTTCCGCAGCCTCCTCGCCGCACCGCGGCAAACTCACCGTGGATCGACAAGGCTCTGATACCAATTGTTGGGACAAATCCAGTCCGGCGACGAACGCCGAGTAGGCTCCGGCGACACGAATGTCGGACAAACCCCAATCTCTCTCTCACTCGGATGTACGTAGGTGGATGAAAAAGAGGAGCACACTGATTTTCCGGCGACAAACGCCTCACCGCACGAACGGCGCCTAGGCCGCACGCACGGCCCTTCATTTTTACTCAACTCAAACTATGGCACATACCAGGTACATCCAAACGACTCAGATCGGTCTCTATTTATAGGCTGGCACACACGCCACCTCCCCTATTCTGATGCATTCTAACTAACCATGCAGTCTATCCGGCCAGCTAACTACATGCATGAATATCATATCACGCCATGAAGCTAGCTAACCAACTAACCACCTGGACTAAGCACTACACGCTGGACTAACCAACTCGCCATGGCCACGAGTGCACGCGCACGCACGTACACCAACACACACGCGCACACGTACTCTGGGTGCATACCCGTCACGGTTTATTTCTAACATTCTTCCCGGAAACCGTGACTCGTCGTCGCCGGAGTTGTTGCCGCTCCCATCATTGTCGTCGTCATGGCCGCCGCAACGGCATTCGTCACGCTTGACGCAGCCTCCATGGTCTTCCTCGGCGACACACATCGAGCTCCTTCGTCGGCGACACACGCCTGACGTTCCTGCGACATACGCCGTCGATGCCGTCGCGCTCGAACGCTTGACACCACCGCGCCACCGCGCATATCAACGCATGACTGCGCCAACACGGTCGTCGTTTCCCGGCGGCCGCGCCACATCCGCCACGGCATACACTGCCGTGTAGCGCCGCCACGCCGCCGCGCCTTCACGAACTCCGCGCCACCATGCAGGACTTCCGCAGCCTCCTCGCCGCACCGCGGCAGACTCACCGTGGATCGACAAGGCTCTGATACCAATTGTTGGGACAAATCCAGTCCGGCGACGAATGCCGAGTAGGCTCCGGCGACACGAATGTTGGACGAACCCCAATCTCTCTCTCACTCGGACGTACGTAGGTGGATGAAAAAGAGGAGCACACTGATTTTCCGGCGACAAACGCCTCACCGCACGAACGGCGCCACGCCGCACGAACGGCTCCTAGGCCGCACGCACGGCCCTTCATTTTTACTCAACTCAAAATATGGCACATACCAGGTACATCCAAACGACTCAGATCGGTCTCTATTTATAGGCTGGCACACACGCCACCTCCCCTATTCTGATGCATGCTAACTAACCATGTAGTCTATCCGGCCAGCTAACTACATGCAAGAATATCCTATCACGCCATGAAGCTAGCTAACCAACTAACCACCTGGACTAAGCACTACACGTTGGACTAACCAACTCGCCATGGCCACGAGTGCATGCGCACGCACGTACACCATCATGACACACACATACTCTGGGTGCATACCCGTCACGGTTTATTTCTAACATTCTTCCCGGAAACCGTGACTCGTCGTCGCCGGAGTTGTTGCCGCTCCCGTCATTGTCGTCGTCCTGGCCGCCGCAACGGCATCCGTCACGCTTGACGAAGCCTCCATGCTCTTCCTCGGCGACACACGTCGAGCTCCTTCGTCGGCGACACACGCCTGACGTTCCGGCGACATACACCGTCGATGCCGTCGTGCTCGAACGCTTGACACCACCGCGCCACCGCGCATATCAACGCACGACTGCGCCAACACGGTCGTCGTTTCCCGGCGGCGTCGCCACAGCTGCCGCGGCATACGCCGCCGTGCAGCGCCGCCACGCCGCCGCGCCTTCACGAACTCCACGCCACCATGCAGGACTTCCGCAGCCTCCTCGCCGCACCGCGGCAGACTCATCGTGGATCGACAAGGCTCTGATACCAATTGTTGGGACAAACCCAGTCCGGCGACGAACGCCGAGTAGGCTCCGGCGACACGAACGTCAGATGAACCCCAATCTCTCTCTCACTCGGACGTACGTAGGTGGATGAAAAAGAGGAGCATACTGATTTTCCGGCGACAAACGCCTAACCGCATGAACGGCGCCACGCCGCACGAACAGCGCCTAGGCCGCACGCACGGCCCTTCATTTTTACTCAACTCAAACTATGGCACATACCAGGTACATCCAAACGACTCAGATTTGTCTCTATTTATAGGCTGGCACACACGCCACCTCCCCTATTCTGATGCATGCTAACTAACCATGGAGTCTATCCGGCCAGCTAACTACATGCATGAATATCCTATCACGCCATGAAGCTAGCTAACCAACTAACCACCTGGACTAAGCACTACATGCTGGACTAACCAACTCGCCATGGCCACGAGTGCACGCGCACGCACGTACACCATCATGACACACACGCGCACACGTACTCTGGGTGCATACCCGTCACGGTTTATTTCTAACATTCTTCCCGGAAACCATGACTCGTCGTCGCCGGAGTTGTTGCCGCTCTCGTCATTGTCGTCGTCATGGCCGCCGCAACGGCATCCGTCACGCTTGACGCAGCCTCCATGCTCTTCCTCGGCAACACACGTCGAGCTCCTTCATCGGCGACACACGCCTGACGTTCCGGCGACATACGTCGTCGATGCCGTCGCGCTCGAATGCTTGACACCACCGCGCCACCGCGCATATCAACGCACGACTGTGCCAACACGGTCGTCGTTTCCCGGCGGCCGCGCCACCGCCGCCACGGCATACACCGCCGTGCGGCGCCGCCACGCCGCCGTGCCTTCACGAACTCCGCGCCATCATGAAGGACTTCCGCAGCCTCCTCGCCGCACCGCGGCAAACTCACCGTGGATCGAGAAGGCTTTGATACCAATTGTTGGGACAAATCCAGTCCGGCGACGAACGCCGAGTAGGCTCCGGCGACACGAACGTCGGACGAACCCCAATCTCTCTCTCACTCGGACGTACGTAGGTGGATGAAAAAGAGGAGCACACTGATATTCCGGCGACAAACGCCTCACCGCACGAACGGCGCCACGCCGCACGAACGGCGCCTAGGCCGCACACACGACCCTTCATTTTTACTCAACTCAAACTATGGCACATACCAGGTACATCCAAACGACTCAGATCGGTCTCTATTTATAGGCTGGCACACACGCCGCCTCCCCTATTCTGATGCATGCTAACTAACCATGTAGTCTATCCGGCCAGCTAACTACATGCATGAATATCCTATCACGCCATGAAGTTAGCTAACCAACTAACCACCTGGACTAAGCACTACACGCTGGACTAACCAACTCGCCATGGCCACGAGTGCACGCGCACGCACGTACACCATCATGACACACACGCACACACGTACTCTGGGTGCATACCCGTCACGGTTTATTTCTAACATTCTTCCCGGAAACCGTGACTCGTCGTCGCCGGAGTTGTTGCCGCTCCTGTCATTGTCGTCGTCATGGCCGCCGCAACGACATCCGTCACGCTTGACGCAGCCTCCATGCTCTTCCTCGGCGACACACGTCGAGATCCTTCGTCGGCGACACACGCCTGACGTTCCAGCGACATACGCCGTCGATGCCGTCGCGCTCGAATGCTTGACACCACCGCGCCACCGCGCATATCAACGCACGACTGTTCCAACATGGTCGTCGTTTCCCGGCGGCCGCGCCATAGCCGCCGCGGCATACGCCGCCGTGCAGCGTTGCCACGCCGCCACGCCTTCACGAACTCCGCGCCACCATGCAGGACTTCCGCAGCCTCCTCGCCGCACCGCGGCAGACTCACCGTGGATCGACAAGGCTCTGATACCAATTGTTGGGACAAACCCAGTCCGGCGACGAACGCCGAGTAGGCTCCGGCGACACGAATGTCGGACAAACCCCAATCTCTCTCTCACTCGGACGTACGTAGGTGGGTGAAAAAGAGGAGCACACTGATTTTCCGGCGACAAACGTGTCACCGCAAGAACGGCGCCTAGGCCGCACGCACGGCCCTTCATTTTTACTCAACTCAAACTATGGCACATACCAGGTACATCCAAACGACTCAGATCGGTCTCTATTTATATGCTGGCACACACGCCACCTTCCTTATTCTGATGCATGCTAACTAACCATGGAGTCTATCCGGCCAGCTAACTACATGCATGAATATCCTATCACGCCATGAAGCTAGCTAACCAACTAACCACCTGGACTAAGCACTACACGCTGGACTAACCAACTCGCCATGTCCACGAGTGCACGCGCACGCACGTACACCATCATGACACACACGCGCACACGTACTCTGGGTGCATACCCATCACGGTTTATTTCTAACATTCTTACCGGAAACCGTGACTCGTCGTCGCCGGAGTTGTTGCCGCTCCTGTCATTGTCGTCGTCATGGCTGCCGCAACGGCATCCGTCACGCTTGACGCAGCCTGCATGCTCTTCCTCGGCGACACACGCCTGCCGTTTCGGCGACATACGCCGTCGATGCCGTCGCGCTCGAACGCTTGACACCACCGCGCCACCGCGCATATCAACGCACGACTGCGCCAACACGGTCGTCGTTTCCCGGCGGCCGCGCCACAGCCGCCGCGGCATACGCCGCCGTGCAGCGCCACCACGCCGCGGCGCCTTCACGAACTCCGCGCCACCATGCAGGACTTCCGGAGCCTCCTCGCCGCACCGCGGCAGACTCACCATGGATCGACAAGGCTCTGATACCAATTGTTGGGACAAACCCAGTCCGGCGACGAACGCCGAGTAGGCTCCGGCGACACGAACGTCGGACGAACCCCAATCTCTCTCTCACTCGGACGTAAGTAGGTGGATGAGAAAAAGGAGCACACTGATTTTCCGGCGACAAACGCCACGCCGCACGAACGACGCCTAGGCAGCACGCACGGCCCTTCATTTTTACTCAACTCAAACTATGGCACACACCAGGTACATCCAAACGACTTAGATCGGTCACTATTTATAGGCTGGCACACACGCCACCTCCCCTATTCTGATGCATGCTAACTAACCATGGAGTCTATCCGGCCAGCTAACTACATGCATGAATATCCTATCACGTCATGAAGCTAGCTAACCAGCTAACCACCTGGACTAAGCACTACACGCTGGACTAACCAACTCGCCATGGCCACGAGTGCACGCGCACGTACGTACACCATCATGACACACGCACACACGTACTCTGGGTGCATACCCGTCACGGTTTATTTCTAACATTCTCCCCGGAAACCGTGACTCGTCGTCGTTGGAGTTGTCGCCGCTCCCGTCATTGTCGTCGTCATGGCCGCCGCAACGTCATCCGTCTCGCTTGACGCAGCCTCCATGCTCTTCCTCGGCGACACACGTCGAGCTCCTTCGTCGGCGACACACGCCTGACGTTCCGGCGACATACGCCGTCGATGCCGTCGCACTCGAACGCTTGACACCACCGCGCCACCGCGCATATCAACGCACAACTACGCCAACACGGTCGTCGTTTCCCGGCGGCCGCGCCACAGCCGCCGCGGCATACACCGCCGTGCACCGCCGCCACGCTGCCGCGCCTTCACGAACTCCGCGCCACCATGCAGGACTTCCGCAGCCTCCTCGCCGCACCGCGGCAGACTCACCGTGGATCGACAAGGCTCTGATACCAATTGTTGGGACAAACCTAGTCCGGCGACGAACGCCGAGTAGGCTCCGGCGACACGAACGTCGGACGAACCCCAATCTCTCTCTCACTCGGACGTACGTAGGTGGATGAAAAAGAGGAGCACACTGATTTTCCGGCGACAAACGCCTCACCGCACGAACGGCGCCACGCCGCACGAACGGCGCCTAGGCCGCACGCACGGCCCTTCATTTTTACTCAACTCAAACTATGGCACATACCAGGTACATCCAAACGACTCAGATCGGTCTCTATTTATAGGCTGGCGCACACGCCACCTCCCCTGTTCTGATGCATGCTAACTAACCATGGAGTCTATCCGGCCAGCTAACTACATGCATGAATATCCTATCACGCCATGAAGCTAGCTAACTAACTAACCACCTGGACTAAGCACTACACGTTGGACTAACCAACTCGCCATGGCCACGAGTGCACGCGCACGCACGTACACCATCATGACACACACGCACACACGTACTCTGGGTGCATACCCGTCACGGTTTATTTCTAACATTCTTCCCGGAAACCGTGACTCGTCATCACCGGAGTTGTTGCCGCTCCGGTCATTGTCGTCGTCATGGCCGCCGCAACGGCATCCGTCACGCTTGACGCAGCCTCCATGCTCTTCCTCGGCGACACATGTCGAGCTCCTTCGTCGGCGACACACGCCTGACGTTTCGGTGATATACGCCGTCGATGCCGTCGCGCTCGAACGCTTGACACCACCGCGCCACCGCGCATATCAACGCACGACTGCGCCAACACGGTCGTCGTTTCCCGGCGGCCGCGCCACAGCCGCCGCGGCATACGCCGCCGTGCAGCGCCACCACGCCGCGGCGCCTTCACGAACTCCGCGCCACCATGCAGGACTTCCGGAGCCTCCTCGCCGCACCGCGGCAGACTCACCATGGATCGACAAGGCTCTGATACTAATTGTTGGGACAAACCCAGTCCGGCGACGAACGCCGAGTAGGCTCCGGCGACACGAACGTCGGACGAACCCCAATCTCTCTCTCACTCGGACGTAAGTAGGTGGATGAGAAAAAGGAGCACACTGATTTTCCGGCGACAAACGCCAGGCCGCACGAACGGCGCCTAGGCAGCACGCACGGCCCTTCATTTTTACTCAACTCAAACTATGGCACACACCAGGTACATCCAAACGACTTAGATCGGTCACTATTTATAGGCTGGCACACACGCCACCTCCCCTATTCTGATGCATGCTAACTAACCATGGAGTCTATCCGGCCAGCTAACTACATGCATGAATATCCTATCACGTCATGAAGCTAGCTAACCAACTAACCACCTGGACTAAGCACTACACGCTGGACTAACCAACTCGCCATGGCCACGAGTGCACGCGCACGTACGTACACCATCATGACACACGCACACACGTACTCTGGGTGCATACCCGTCACGGTTTATTTCTAACATTCTCCCCGGAAACCGTGACTCGTCGTCGTTGGAGTTGTCGCCGCTCCCGTCATTGTCGTCGTCATGGCCGCCGCAACGTCATCCGTCTCGCTTGACGCAGCCTCCATGCTCTTCCTCGGCGACACACGTCGAGCTCCTTCGTCGGCGACACACGCCTGACGTTCCGGCGACATACGCCGTCGATGCCGTCGCGCTCGAACGCTTGACACCACCGCGCCACCGCGCATATCAACGCACAACTACGCCAACACGGTCGTCGTTTCCCGGCGGCCGCGCCACAGCCGCCGCGGCATACGCCGCCGTGCACCGCCGCCACGCTGCCACGCCTTCACGAACTCCGCGCCACCATGCAGCACTTCCGCAGCCTCCTCGCCGCACCGCGGCAGACTCACCGTGGATCGACAAGGCTCTGATACCAATTGTTGGGACAAACCTAGTCCGGCGACGAACGCCGAGTAGGCTCCGGCGACACGAACGTCGGACGAACCCCAATCTCTCTCTCACTCGGACGTACGTAGGTGGATGAAAAAGAGGAGCACACTGATTTTCCGGCGACAAACGCCTCACCGCACGAACGGCGCCACGCCGCACGAACGGCGCCTAGGCCGCACGCACGGCCCTTCATTTTTACTCAACTCAAACTATGGCACATACCAGGTACATCCAAACGACTCAGATCGGTCTCTATTTATAGGCTGGCGCACACGCCACCTCCCCTGTTCTGATGCATGCTAACTAACCATGGAGTCTATCCGGCCAGCTAACTACATGCATGAATATCCTATCACGCCATGAAGCTAGCTAACCAACTAACCACCTGGACTAAGCACTACACGTTGGACTAACCAACTCGCCATGGCCACGAGTGCACGCGCACGCACGTACACCATCATGACACACACGCACACACGTACTCTGGGTGCATACCCGTCACGGTTTATTTCTAACATTCTTCCCGGAAACCGTGACTCGTCATCACCGGAGTTGTTGCCGCTCCGGTCATTGTCGTCGTCATGGCCGCCGCAACGGCATCCGTCACGCTTGACGCAGCCTCCATGCTCTTCCTCGGCGACACATGTCGAGCTCCTTCGTCGGCGACACACGCCTGACGTTTCGGTGATATACGCCGTCGATGCCGTCGCGCTCGAACGCTTGACACCACCGCGCCACCACGCATATCAACGCACGACTGCGCCAACACGGTCGTCGTTTCCCGGCGGCCGCGCCACAGCCGCCGCGGCATACGCCGCCGTGCATCGCCGCCATGCCGCCGCGCCTTCACGAACTCTACGCCACCATGCAGGACTTCCGCAGCCTCCTCGCCGCACCGCGGCAGACTCACCATGGATCGACAAGGCTCTGATACCAATTGTTGGGACAAACCCAGTCCGGCGACGAACGCCGAGTAGGCTCCGGCGACACGAACGTCGGACGAACCCCAATCTCTCTCTCACTCGGACGTACGTAGGTGGATGAAAAAGAGGAGCACACTGATTTTCCGGCGACAAACGCCTGACCGCACGAACAGCGCCACGCCGCACGAACGGCGCCTAGGCCGCACGCACCGCCCTTCATTTTTACTCAACTCAAACTATGGCACATACCATGTACATCCAAACGACTCAGATCGGTCTCCATTTATAGGCTGGCACACACGCCACCTCCCCTATTCTGATGCATGCTAACTAACCATGGAGTCTATCCGGCCAGCTAACTACATGCATGAATATCCTATCACGCCATGAAGCTAGCTAACCAACTAACCACCTGGACTAAGCACTACACGCTGGACTAACCAACTCGCCATGGCCACGAGTGCACGCGCACGCACGTACACCATCATGACACACACGCACACACGTACTCTGGGTGCATACCCGTCACGGTTTATTTCTAACATTCTCCCCGAAAACTGTGACTCGTCGTCGCCGGAGTTGTTGCCGCTCCCGTCATTGTCGTCGTCATGGCCGCCGCAACGTCATCCGTCTCGCTTGACGCAGCCTCCATGCTCTTCCTCGGGGACACACGTCGAGCTCCTTCGTCGGTGACACACGCCTGACGTTCTGGCGACATACGCCGTCGATGCCGTCGCGCTCGAACGCTTGACACCACCGCGCCACCGTGCATATCAACGCACAATTGCGCCAACACGGTCGTCGTTTCCCGGCGGCCGCGCCACAGCCGCCGCGGCATACGCCGCCGTGCAGCGCCGCCACGCTGTCGCGCCTTCACGAACTCCGAACACCATGCAGGACTTCCGCAGCCTCCTCGCCGCACCGCGGCAAACTCACCATGGATCGACAAGGCTCTGATACCAATTGTTGGGACAAACCCAGTCCGGCGATGAACGCCGAGTAGGCTCCGGCGACACGAACGTCGGACGAACCCCAATCTCTCTCTCACTCGGACGTACGTAGGTGGATGAAAAAGAGGAGCACACTAATTTTCCGGCGACAAACGCCTCACCGCACGAACGGCGCCATGCCGCACGAACGGCGCCTAGGCCGCACGCACGGCCCTTCATTTTTACTCAACTCAAACTATGGCACATAGCAGGTACATCCAAACGACTCAGATCGGTCTCTATTTATAGGCTGGCGCACACACCACCTCTCCTATTCTGATGCATGCTAACTAACCATGGAGTCTATCCGGCCAGCTAACTACATGCATGAATATCCTATCACGCCATGAAGCTAGCTAACCAACTAACCACCTGGACTAAGCACTACACGCTGGACTAACCAACTCGCCATGGCCACGAGTGCACGCGCACGCATGTACACCATCATGACACACACGCACACACGTACTCTAGGTGCATACCCGTCACGGTTTATTTCTAACATTCTTCCCGGAAACCGTGACTCGTCGTCACCGGAGTTGTTGCCGCTCCGGTCATTGTCGTCGTCATGGCCGCCGCAACGGCATCCGTCACGCTTGACGTAGCCTCCATGCTCTTCCTCGGCGACACACGTCGAGCTCCTTCGTCGGCGACACACGCCTGACGTTTCGGCGACATACGCCGTCGATGTCGTCGCGCTCGAACGCTTGACACCACTGCGCCACCACCCATATCAACGCACGACTGCGCCAACACGGTCGTCGTTTCCCGGCGGCCGCGCCACAGCCACCGCGGCATACGACGCCGTGCAGCGCCACCATGCCGCCGCGCCTTCACGAACTCTACGCCACCATGCAGGACTTCCGCAGCCTCCTCGCCGCACCGCGGCAGACTCACCGTGGATCGACAAGGCTCTGATACCAATTGTTGGGACAAACCCTGTCTGGCGACGAACGCCGAGTAGGCTCCGGCGACACGAACGTCGGACGAACCCCAATCTCTCTCTCACTCGGACGTACGTAGGTGGATGAAAAAGAGGAGCACACTGATTTTCTGGCGACAAACGCCTCACCGCACGAACGGCGCCTAGGCCGCACGCACGACCCTTCATTTTTACTCAACTCAAACTATGGCACATACCAGGTACATCCAAATGACTCAGATCGGTCTCTATTTATAGGCTGGCGCACACGCCACCTCCCCTATTCTGATGCATGCTAACTAACCATGGAGTCTATCCGGCCAGCTAACTACATGCATGAATATTTTATCACGCCATGAAGCTAGCTAACCAACTAACCGCCTGGACTAAGCACTACACGCTGGACTAACCAACTCGCCATGGCCACGAGTGCACGCGCACGCACGTACACCATCATGACACACACACACACACGTACTCTGGGTGCATACCCGTCACGGTTTATTTCTAACATTCTTCCCGGAAACCGTGACTCGTCGTCGCCGGAGTTGTTGCCGCTCATGTCATTGTCGTCGTCATGGCCGCCGCAACGGCATCCGTCACGCTTGACGCAGCCTGCATGTTCTTCCTCGGCGACACACGTCGAGCTCCTTCGTTGGCGACACACGCCTGCCGTTCCGGCGACATACGCCGTCGATGCCGTCGCGCTCGAACGCTTGACACCACCGCGCCACCGCGCATATCAACGCACGACTGCGCCAACACGGTCATCGTTTCCCGGCGGCCGCGCCACAGCCGCCGCGGCATACGCCGCCGTGCAACGCCACCACGCCGCCGCGCCTTCACGAACTGCGCGCCACCATGCAGGACTTCCGCAGCCTCCTCGCCGCACCGTGGCAGACTCACCGTGGATCGACAATGCTCTGATACCAATTGTTGGGACAAACCCTGTCCGGCGACGAACGCCGAGTAGGCTCCGGCGACACGAACGTCGGACGAACCCCAATCTCTCTCTCACTCGGACGTAAGTAGGTGGATGAGAAGGAGGCGCACACTGATTTTCCGGCGACAAACGCCACGCCGCACGAACAGCGCCTAGGCCGCACGCACGGCTCTTCATTTTTACTCAACTCAAACTATGGCACACACAAGGTACATCCAAACGACTTAAATCGGTCTTTATTTATAGGCTGGCACACACACCACCTCTCCTATTCTGATGCATGCTAACTAACCATGGAGTCTGTCCGGCCAGCTAACTACATGCATGAATATCCTATCACGTCATGAAGCTAGCTAACCAACTAACCACCTGGACTAAGCACTACACGCTGGACTAACCAACTCGCCATGGCCACGAGTGCACGCGCACGTACGTACACCATCATGACACACGCACACACGTACTCTGGGTGCATACCCGTCACGGTTTATTTCTAACATTCTCCCCGGAAACCGTGACTCGTCGTCGCCGGAGTTGTCGCCGCTCCCGTCATTGTCGTCGTCATGGCCGCCGCAACGTCATCCGTCTCGCTTGACGCTGCCTCCATGCTCTTCCTCGGCGACACACGTGGAGCTCCTTCGTCGGCGACACACGCCTGATGTTCCGTCGACATACGCCGTCGATGCCGTCGCGCTCGAACGCTTGACACCACCGCGCCACCGCGCATATCAACGCACAACTGCGCCAACACGGTCGTCGTTTCCCGGTGGCCGCGCCACAGCCGCCGCAGCATACGCCGCCGTGCAGCGCCGCCACGCTGCCCCGCCTTCACGAACTCCGCGCCACCATGCAGGACTTCCGCAGCCTCCTCGCCGCACCGCGGCAGACTCACCGTGGATCGACAAGGCTCTGATACCAATTGTTGGGACAAACCCAGTCCGGCGACGGACGCCGAGTAGGCTCCGGCGACACGAACGTCGGACGAACCCCAATCTTTCTCTCACTTGGACGTACGTAGGTGGATGAAAAAGAGGAGCACACTGATTTTCCGGCGACAAACGCCTCACCGCACGAACGGCGCCTAGGCCGCACGCACGGCCCTTCATTTTTACTCAACTCAAACTATGGCACATACCAGGTACATCCAAACGACTCAGATCGGTCTCTATTTATAGGCTGGCGCACACGCCACCTCCCCTATTCTGATGCATGCTAACTAACCATGGAGTCTATCCGGCCAGCTAACTACATGCATGAATATCCTATCACGCCATGAAGCTAGCTAACCAACTAACCACCTGGACTAAGCACTACACGCTGGACTAACCAACTCGCCATGGCCACGAGTGCAAGCGCACGCACGTACACCATCATGACACACGCACACACGTACTCTGGGTGCATACCCGTCACGGTTTATTTCTAACATTCTCCCCGGAAACTGTGACTCGTCGTCGCCGGAGTTGTTGCCGCTCTCGCCATTGTCGTCGCCATGGCTGCCACAACGGCATCCGTCATGCCTGACGCAGCCTCCATGCTCTTCCTCGGCGACACACGTCGAGCTCCTTCGTCGGCGACACACGCCTGACGTTCCGGCGACATACGCCGTCGATGCCGTCGCGCTCGAACGCTTGACACCACCGCGCCACCGCGCATATCAACGCACGACTGCGCCAACACGATCGTCGTTTCCCGGCGGCCGCGCCACAGCCGCCGCGCCATACGCCGCCGTGTAGCGCCGCCATGCCGCCGCGCCTTCACGAACTCTACGCCACCATGCAGGACTTCCGCAGCCTCCTCGCCGCACCGCGACAGACTCACCGTGGATCGACAAGGCTCTGATACCAATTGTTGGGACAAACCCAGTCCGGCGACGAACGCCGAGTAGGCTCCGGCGACACGAACGTCGGACGAACCCCAATCTCTCTCTCACTCGGACGTACGTAGGTGGATGAAAAAGAGGAGCACACTGATTTTCCGGCGACAAACGCCTGATCGCACGAACGGCGCCACGCCGCACGAACGGCGCCTAGGCCGCACGCACGGCCCTTCATTTTTACTCAACTCAAACTATGGCACATACCAGGTACATCCAAACGACTCAGATCGGTCTCTATTTATAGGCTGGCACACACGCCACCTCCCCTATTCTGATGCATGCTAACTAACCATGGAGTCTATCCGGCCAGCTAACAACATGCATGAATATCCTATCACGCCATGAAGCTAGCTAACCAACTAACCACCTGGACTAAGCACTACACGCTGGACTAACCAACTCACCATGGCCACGAGTGCACGCGCACGCACGTACACCATCATGACACACGCACACACGTACTCTGGGTGCATACCCGTCACGGTTTATTTCTAACATTCTCCCCGGAAACCGTGACTCGTCGTCGCCGGAGTTGTCGCCGCTCCCGTCATTGTCGTCGTCATGGCCGCCGCAACGTCATCCGTCTCGCTTGACGCAGCCTCCATGCTCTTCCTCGGCGACACACGTCGAGCTCCTTCGTCGGTGACACACGCCCGACGTTCTGGGGACATACGCCGTCGATGCCGTCGCGCTCGAACGCTTGACACCACCGCGCCACCGCGCATATCAACGCACAACTGCGCCAACACGGTCGTCATTTCCCGGCGGCCGCGCCACAGCCGCCGCAGCATACACCGCCGTGCAGCGCCGCCACGCTGCCGCGCCTTCACGAACTCCGCGCCACCATGCAGGACTTCCGCAGCCTCCTCGCCGCACCGCGGCAGACTCACCGTGGATCGACAAGGCTCTGATACCAATTGTTGGGACAAACCCAGTCCGGCAACGAACGCCGAGTAGGCTCCGGCGACACGAACGTCGGACGAACCCCAATCTTTCTCTCACTCGGACGTACGTAGGTGGATGAAAAAGAGGAGCACACTGATTTTCCAGCGACAAACGCCTCACCGCACGAACGGCGCCACGCCGCACGAACGGCGCCTAGGCCGCACGCACGGCCCTTCATTTTACTCAACTCAAACTATGGCACATACCAGGTACATCCAAACGACTCAGATCGGTCTCTATTTATAGGCTGGCACACACGCCACCTCCCCTATTCTGATGCATGCTAACTAACCATGGAGTCTATCCGGCCAGCTAACTACATGCATGAATATCCTATCACGCCATGAAGCTAGCTAACCAACTAACCACCTGGACTAAGCACTACACGCTGGACTAACCAACTCGCCATGGCCACGAGTGCACGCGCACGCACGTTGTCACACCCTAGCTAGTCATGCATTAGAGTGTTGCATCATGTTTACTCTTTCATCAGAAACTTGAAATGGGGATCTGTGAAACCCTCAGAATCTTTTTGAAAATGACCCAAATAAAAATTTCTCCAAAAGGATCCAAGAAAATGCTCATGATGCCCTCTGAAAATATTGGACAGAGATAAAAATCAAACCAATAATTTTAGTGGCTCATGGACATTTATTTTGGGCATTTGGAATTAATGCATAAATATTTGCATTGGAAATATATTAATTATATATATTAATATATGTCCAAATATTATGCCATTTATAAAAGAGCTCTGGATTAATATATATAGCTCCTGCAAAAATTGGCATAAGTTAAATAAATGATTTAATATATTTTTTAAATCAAAACAAATGTCAGAAATTAGAAAACAGAAAATAAATGTCAGGAGGAGCTTACCTGGGCTCCTCCACTGTGCGGCCCAGCCAGCTGGCTGGCCCAGCCAGCAGCCGGCCCAGCCCACCTCCCTCCTCTGTCGTCTTCGTCCCGACAGAGGGAGGGGAGTGTGGCCGGCGCGCGCGCGCGCCACCGCGCCACGCCACCTCTCTCCCTGCCTGCCTGCCCTCCCTCTCCTCGCCTCGATGCCCTGGACGACGCCACGCCTCTCCCCCTGCTCTCTCTCACTCTCCCCCGGCTCTTCCTTCCTCTCCCTCGCTCTCTCTCTCACACGGCCGAACACCACCGTCGCCGCCGTTCGCCGTAGCAGCCATCTCCGGCCACCCCTCGCTCCCCCGACTAGCTCAGAAGCTCCGCCACAACCCCCTCTTCCTCCCCACCGCTTCACGGGTCCCCGGAAGCCCTGCATCGCCGCCACG